>NC_058133.1:494381597-494399155 GCF_016433145.1 Gracilinanus agilis | reverse complement strand
TCTCTCCCCTTTTTCCCTCTCTTTGTCTCTCTCCCCCTCTCTCTTTCCTTCTCTCTGTCTCTTTTCTCCCTCCTTCCCTCCTTCCTTCTCTTTTTCTCTCCCCCACCCCTCCACTCTCCATTCTCTCCCCTTTTTCCTCTTCTCCTCTCATTTATTTTTTCTCTCTTCTTTCTCCTCTCTCTCTCTCTCTCTCTCTCTCTCTCTCTCTCTGCACTCTCTCTTCAATTTTATCAATTCTCACAGATCTAATAATTATTCCTATACTCCCAGATATACATGTCCACTCTTGGTCTCTCCCTCACCTGACTTGTTTTTCTTCTAATCAAAAAAGATTTTAAAAAATCTATTACATGTAATAAATTTCCACATGAGATTTCCAAAGTTATATGATCAAACTTATCTCCCTACCTCCCTTCTCTTTCTTCTCCCAGAGCTGCCAAGTGATTCAGACTGGATTATACATGTATTATCATTCACAACTTATTTCCACATTGTTCATTTATTTATTTTTTGCCAATTACATGTAATAACAAATTTCCACATAAGTTCTCCAAAGTTGTACGATCCAAACTGTCTCCTTCCCTCCCCTTTTCTGGAGCTGGCAAGCAATTCATTCTGGATTATACATGAATTATCACACAAAACATTTCCATTTTATTCATTTTTGTAAGTGAATAATCATATAAAACCCAAACCCCAAAACCCAAACCCAAATAAACAATTGAAAAATCCTATACTTTCATTTTCATTCTGACTCCAACAGTTCTTTCTCTGGAGATGGACAGAATTGTACTAGATCATTGTACTGCTGAGAGAGTAGCTACCGTAAATATTGCTGTTACTGTGTATAATGTTTTTCTGGTTCTGATTATTTCACTCTGCATCAGTTCATGGAGGTCTTTCCAGCTCTTTCTGAAAACATCCTGTTCATCATTCCTTACAGCACAATAGTATTCCATCACCATCATATACCACATTTTGTTCAGCCATTCTCCAACTAATGGACATCCCCTCAATTTCCAATTCTTTGCCTCCACAAAAAGAGCAGCTATAAATATTTTTGAACAAGTAAGTCCTTCCCCGCCTTTTTAAAAAATCTCTTTGGGATACAAATGCAGTAGTGGTATTGCTGAAGCCAAGGGTATGCTTACTTTTATGACCCTTTGGACATAGTTCCAAATTGCCCTTCCAGAATGGTTGGATCAGTTCATAATTCCACCAGCAATGCATTAGTGTCCCAATTTTGCCACATCCTCTCTGACATTTATTATTTTCCTTGGCTGTCATCTTGGCCAATCTGATAGGTGTAAGGTGGTACTTTAGGGTTGTTTTGATTTGCATTTCTCTAATCAGGAGGTAATTAGAATATTTTTTCCCATACGGTTATTGATAGCTTTGATCTCTCCATCTGAATCCTGCTTATTCACATCCTTTAACCATTTGTCACTTGGGGAATAACTTGTTTTCTTATAAATTTGACTTAGTTTTTTATAAATTCAAAAATGAGACCTTTACCAGAGAAATTTGTTATACACTCACCCCCCAGTTTGTTGGTTATTTTGATTTTGTTTTTACAAAACCTTTTAGAATTTAATATAAACAAAATTCTTCATTTTACATCTTGTAATGTTCTCTATCTCTTGTTTGGTCGAAATTGTTCCCTTCTCCCTAGATCTGGCAGGTAAACTATCCTATGTTCCCCTAATTTACTTATATCACCCTTTATGTCCAAATCATATATCCATTTTGACCTTCTCTTGGCTTATGGTGTGAGCCTCTGCTGAGCTTTAATTTCACATCATTAATTACTTAATAGACATCTCAAACTGCTTGGTCTGAAGACATCTAAAATTCAACATGACCCAAACTGAACTCATTTCCTTCCCCAGAAACTTTCCTCTTCCTCTGACCTCCCTCTTGCTGTCAAAAGCTCCATAATTCTTCTAGTATCCCAGCATTATCATGGCCCTACTCTTTCTCCTCTCACATTTCCCATCCATTGCCAAGTCACTGGGTTTTTTAATCTTAAAAATGATTCTCCCCTACCTAGAGACAGGAGGTCCTAGGTTCAAATCTGGCCTCAGACACTTCCTAGCCGTGTGACCCTGGGCAAGTCACTTGACCCCCATTGCCTACCCTTACCACTCTTCTGCCTTGGAACCATTACACAGTATTGATTCTAAGGCGGAAGGTAAGGGTTTAAAAAAAAATGATTCTCCCCTAACATGACAGCAAAGGAAAGTAATAAATGTTGGGGGGGACGTGGCAACATTGGGACATTAATGCATTGCTGGTGGAGTTGTGAACTGATCCAACCATTCTGGATGGTAATTTGGAACTATGCCCGAAGGGCTTTAAAAGACTATCTGCCTTTTGACCCAGTCACACCACTGCTGGGTTTATACCCCAAAGAGATAATAAGGAAAAAGACATGTACAAAAATATTTGTAGCCGTGCTCTTTGTGTTGGCAAAAAATTGGAAAATGAACCGTTGTCCCTTGATTGAGGAATGGCTGAACAAATTGTGGTATCTGCTGGTAATGGAATACTATTGTGCTCAAAGGAATAATGAACTGGAGGAATTCCATGCGAACTGGAAAGACCTCCAGGAACTGATGCAGAGTGAAAGGAGCAGCACCAGGAGAACATTATACACAGAGACGGATACACTGTGACACAATGGAAAGTCATGGACTTCTCTATTAGCAGCAATGCAGTGACCCAGGACAGCTCTGAGGGACTTGAAAGAAACGCTATCCACATCCAGAGAAAGAACTGTGGGAGCAGAAACACAGAAGAAAAACAACTGCTTGATCACACGGGTTGATGGGGATATGATGGGGATGGAGACTAAACAATCACCCCAGTGCAAATATCTATGATATGGAGATAGGTCTTTATCAATAACAAATATAAAACCCAGTGGAATGGCACATTGGTTATGGGAGAGGGGTGGGAGGAGGGGAAGGAAAGAATATGAATCATGGAACCATGGAAACATTTTCTTAATTAATCAATAAAAATAAAATGATTCTCCTGTTGATCCCTGTCTCTCCACTCACACCTCCCAGTTTCCTGCATTCCCTTCTTACCTTGTCCCTGGACCCTTGCCACTAGTCTGTCTCCCGTAACTCTCTCCCCAGTCCAGTTTATTGGCATCTCTGCTCTGGCACAGATCCGAGCATGGATTTCCTCCACAAAGCCAATTTTAGGAATTCTTATTCAAGCTGGATGGTAGAGGGAGGGGGAGGAAGGGGTGGGGGCAACTAGGTGGCTCAATGGTTAGAGCACCAGGCCTGGAGACCAGCAGAGGGAAAGAGGTTAAAAAAAAAAAAGCCTCTGGGATCAAATAGAAATTCCTCAGTTTATCTTTTAAAGCCCTAAATAAACTTTACAGGCTCATTAGTCCTCCTGGCATTCTGTGAATCAGCCAGACTGGCCTTCTCTGGGTTATGTGAGCAATCTGTCTCTTATCTGGGTTCTTCACTCCAGGAATGCACCCCGTCCTCCCCTGGGCCTGTGGATTCTACCTTTGCAACGTCTCTGGGATACACCCCCTCCTCGCCTGTGACCCTCGCCCCGGGCCAGGCCTTCCCCCCCCAACCTCGGCCTCCATCCTGCCACTGAGGTGACTGCTTAAAGCACAAGTCCAGTCCTGTCCCCCCACTCAGTGAACTCCAGGCTCCCAGGCCTCCCCGGGAAATAGGGAAGGCTCTGCTTGGCCTTCAAAGCCCTCGAACCCTCGCCTGCCTTTCCAGTTTTTTTTACACCTTTTGACACCTTATTCCCCAACACTTCTAGATGCAGAGACTTTGTCTCTCCCGGGGAGACACTCTGGGCTCCCACCAGCCTCTCCGTCGCTCCATCTCCTGCCTCCCCCCCTTCTCTAAGGCCCAGCTCAGATCTCCTCTCCCAAAGCCCCTTCACTCCCTGCGCCCTCACGCTTGGAATGGTTTCCTTTGTCCCTGTATATGTGTGCACAGACATACGTGTAGGTATGCATACGACCGTGTGCATGTGCAAACACACATGTTTACATACTAAAACGCAGTTAGAAATGTCTAATGTAAATAGATTTATATAGACTTATTTATATATTATATGATAACACACAAATATGTAACCGTGTTTATATATACATATTCATATATAATATACAAATATACAAACACATTTATATATACATATTACTATGACATATGATATATACAAATGTGTTTGCATGTATTCATGTACCATATGTCAACATACAAGTACACACATGTTTATTGGTGCATGTTCATATATTATGTGATAACCTACAAATATATGTGTGTTTATATATACTCATATATTATATAATACACAAATATATAAACATGTTTGAATATACTTATTTATATGTGATAATATATAGATATATAATATGTTTACTTATATGGATTCATATAACATACAAATATATAAATGTTTTTGCTTATACATATTCATATAATATATAAATATATAAATGTATTTGAATATACTTAATCATATATAATATACAGATATATATGTTTATTTATATGTATTCATACATTATATCATAATATACAAATATATAAATGTACTTACACACATTTGCATATTATATGACAATATGCAAATATATAAATGTATTGGCACACATTTGCATATTATAGGATAATATGCAAATCTATAAATGTGTTTGCTTATACATATTCATATAATATATAACTATATAAATGCATCCAAATATACTTATTCATATATTATAATATACAGATATTGAATATGTTTATTTATATGTATTTGTATATTAGGCGACAATATACAAATACACAAGCACATTTGCATGTATTTGCATATTGCATGATAATATGCAAATACAAATGTGTTTGCTTATAAATATTCATATGATGTGCAAATATATAAACCTGTCTGGATATACGTGTTCATATATGATAATATACTGTTATGATCGTCGAGGAAACTGAGCAAAACTTAACTTACAATACAGATATATAATGTGTTTATTTATATGTATCCATATATTATATGATAATATAGAAATATAAACATGTCCATGTATTCATATATTATACAACAATCTAGAAATAGAAGCATGTTTGTGTCAACATATCTAGGTATACGTGTACACACATTTATATACACACATACACACATGCACATATGTATATGTAGTGTTCTCCAACAACTTGTAAGCTTTTTCTTGCTATTTAGTGGTTTTAGTCATGTTTGATTCTTTGTGATCTCATTTGGGGTTTGCTTAGTAAAAAAAAAAATCTGAGGGGCAGCTGGGTAGCTCAGTGGATTGAGAGCCAGGCCTAGAGACCGGAGGTCCTGGGTTCAAATCTGGCCTCAGACACTTCCCAGCTGTGTGACCCTGGGCAAGTCACTTGACCTCCATTGCCTACCCTTACCACTCTTCCACCTATAAGTCAATACACAGAAGTTAAGGGTTTAAAATAAAAAAAAAAAATCAAAAAAAAAATCTGAGGCTGGATTTGAACTCAAGTCTTCTGACTCCAAATCTGGCACTTTATCCACTGCGCCATTTAGCTGCCCTATAAGTTCTTCTTTAAAGAAACAAAACAAAAACACTCCTTCCCTTCTATCTTAGAATCAATACTATGTATTAGTTCCAAGGCAGAAGCACCTTTAGGGCTAAACAAGGTGACTTGCCCAGGGTCACACAGCTAGGAAGTGTCTGACGCCTCATTTGAACTCGGAGCTCCTGTCTCTAGACCTGAGGGACCTGGTCACTTCTCCTTCCCAGGTTTTTGAGCTGAGCCTTACATGAAGGGAGGGACTCTCTGAAGTAGAAGTGAGAAAGGAAAGCCTTCTGGGCATGTAGGATCCTAAGTGCAAAGGAGTCTTTTAGATTTACAAAGTAATGTAATTCATTTGATCCTCACTATGTAATGGGAGGTGTAGGGGGCAGCTAGGTGGAGGAATGGATAGAGCTTGGGGCCTGGAACATGAGTTCAAATCCAGCCTCAGACACCAGCTGTGCGATCCTGGGCAAGAAACTTAACCTTGTTTGCCTCCGTTTCCTCATCTGTAAAATGGGCTCAAGAAGGAACCGGCAGACCATTCCAGTATCTGTGCCAAGGAAACCTCAAATGGGGTCATGGAAAGCGAAGACGTGACTGAAGGACAAATCCACCGGGGGCCTTTTTGTTCCTGCTGATTTCCTATTATCTGTTTCTTTATAAATTTCATGTCTCATCTGGGGTCAGTCTAAAGATTCTGATTCAGGATCTCAAAGCCAAGACTGACCCTGAGATAGCGCGGCTAGAAGGGAAACCCGGAGCCAAGGCGATGCCGGGAAGGGAGGGCGGCCGGGCTAGACCCAAGGCCACAGCCATGGACCAAATGCAAGGTGGGGAGTGACGGCGGATGCCTGAAGCAGGTGGAGAGAACAAGCGCCTTCCGAGCCGCCGGATTCCGTTCTTTGGAGACGCGGCGCTCCAGCCGAATCTCTCTTTTCAGTTGGCGGCGGTTTCTTCCAAACAAGGGCCCCCCGTTTCCTCCCATGCCCGGCTTTGGACAAAGGAGACCTTTTCTTGAACTTAAAATGGGCGATGAAGAAGGACGCTCTGCTGCATGGGCACAGCATTTCCCTGCATTCAGGACAGGAACCGCTCAATTCTTCTGGCCGGCCACTTTGCCGGAGTCGCTCCCCGGGACATTTCGATGAGGTGGGCTTTTGTCAAAGGGAACAAAGCAGGCCGTAACAGCCCCGGGGATCTGAATGCGTGCATTGTCCTGCTTTATTGTGGCTCCGTCCTCAGGGAAAAGTGCAAAGCGGTGGCTGCTGCCTCGGCAGGATGGAGCGTTGGCTCACGGCTTCCTAGATGAGGAAACGCAACGGGCCCAGAGGATAGGGCTCGGTGGGCATGAAGGAGCCTCAAACCTCCCAGTCAGTTGAAACAAGGAAATGATGGAAGCAAGAATTGAGAAAGATGCTGGACTCCAACTCGGAACTTTTCTTCCCCATCTCCAAAGTGCCTTCTTGTGTTTATTTTGCACCCTGGAAACCACAAGGAGCAGCAGCCGAGCTTTTGTTTTATTAACAAGGGCTTCTTCCCCTCCCCAGAGTAGTACTAGAAGTAGCGAAACTAAAACAAGACCAAAAAAATTACCTCCTAAACCTCATCACTCCTAACCCTGACTCCTTATTCTCTCTCCTCTCCCCCCCAAACCCTTACCTTGTCTTAGTATCCATTCTAAGACAGAAAGGAGGCAAGGGCGAGGCAATGGAACTTGAGTGACTTGCCCAGGGTCACCTAGCTAGGAAGTGACTGAGACCAGATTTGAACCCAGGACCTCCTAACTCCAGGCTTGGCTCTCTATCCATTTTGTTATCTAGCTGACCCAATTTCCTATTCTCTTGACATTTTCTAGAGGAATCACTCTGAGATAGATAGATAGATAGATAGATAGATAGATAGATAGATAGATAGATGGATCGATGGGTAGACAGCTAGATAGATGGGTGAATGGATGGATGGATGGATGGAAGGATGGATGGATGGATGGACAGATGGATAGATAGATGGATGGATGGATGGATGGATGGATGGATGGATGGATGAATAGATGGATAGATGGATGGATGGATGGATGGATGGATGGATGGATGGATGGATGAATAGATGGATGGATGGATAGATAGATAGATGGATGGATGGATGGATGGATAGATAGATGGATGGATAGATAGATGGATGGATAGATGGATGGATGGATAGATAGATGGATAGATGGATGGATGGATGGATGGATAGATAGACAGCTAGATAGATGGATGGATGGATAGACAGAAAGACAGAAAGATAGCTAGATAGACATATAGATGAATAGATAAATAGACAGACAGATAGCTATAGATAGACAGCTAAGAGAGATAGAAAGACAGAGACAGAGATAGATAGATAGGTAGACAGATATATAGCTAGAGAGATAGAGACAGATAGAAAGACACAAATAGAAAGACAGACAGATAGATAGATAAGTAGATAGATAGCCACACAGACAGACAAACAGATAGATAGACAGATAGATGGATATAGATAGACAGATAAATAGACAGACAGCTATAGATAGCTAGAGAGATAGAAAGACAGATATAGATAGGAAGATAGATAGACAGAGATAGACAGATAGATGGATAGATAGACAGATAAATAGATAGGTAGACAGACAGATAGCTGGAGAGATAGAGACAGATAGAAAGACAGACAAATAGAAAGACAGACAGATAGATAGATAGATAGATAAGTAGATAGATAAACAGACAAACAGATAGATAGACAGACAGATAGCTATAGCTAGCTAGCTAGCTAGAGCCTATTTATTAAACAGTCCATACTATGTGCCAGCTACTATGCTAAGTCCTGGGGAAACAAAACAAGCAAAACAAGATGACTCCTGCTCTCAAGACTTCACATTCTAATTTTTGTTCATTTGATTTCAGTTGAATCCAACTTTGTGGTCCCATTGGGGTTTTCTTGGCAGAGATGCTAGAGCAGTTTGCCATTTCCTTCTCCAGCTCATTTGACTGATGAGGAAACTGAGGCAAACAGGGTTAAGTGACTTGCCCAGGGTCACACAGGTAATAAGTGTCTGAGACCAAATTTGAAACCAGGAAGATGAGTCTTCCTGATTCCAAGCTCAGTGCTCTAGCCTCTGTGCCACCTAGCTGCCCCTCACATTCTAACTGGGAAAGACAAAACATAGATGGGAGCTTAAAAAGTTGGAGAGCGGAGGAAGGAGACCCCAGGCAACTGGTATGGAGGTGGGACATATTGAAAGGTGAACAGCATGCCTCAAGAAAAAAAACCATTCCCAGACAAGGATTCACCCACCCATCTTCCAAGAGGCCATAGGGCAGAGTCTTCCTTCTGTGGGCAGGGTGATAAGATGGAGCCAACTCAGAACAAGTCAAGGAGGCGGCTTCCCTCTAGCCATCTTTTTTTTTTCCAACAGAATCTTGGAGCCTTATTTTCTCTCTGGCAATGGTACACTTCCCTCCCTTCCCCACCCAAGATTACCTTTTACATTAACCTTTCCTTCATATAAATAATCAGAGTTAGCCTATTGTGAAATCTGGCTTCCTTCAAGTCTCAGCTAAAGTCCTAACTTCTACAGGCAGCCTTTTCCAAACCCCCTTAATACTAGTGTCTTCTCTGTTGAGGATCTTGTTTCTCCTGCCCATCGCTTGTTTGTATGTAGTTGGTTTTTACGTTGCCTTCCTTTGTTTTCCAGAGCTCAGATCAGTCCAATAGCTGAGGAAGTAAAGGAGAGACAACCAGAAGTGAACTTGGTGGTGGAGAGTGTTAGTGGTCTGGGTCTGCTCTCCTAGAAACCAAAAGGATGCTAGAGAAAGACCTCCTCATTGGGGAAGGTTATTATTCTTTCATTCTTTTTATACCTTCTCAGTAAATATCTCCTTGTAAAACCATAAGCTGCTCATTGATTAATTGCTATTGGGATAATATAAATTACTTATTATTGATAGTGAAGACAAAATTATGTTGGGGCTGTAATCAGTGATTAGAAAATATTAAAGAGAGACTGACTGGTCAGCTGATCCAGGAGAAATGATTCCTAGTGATTTATATTGTAGGAAACACTATAGGGGGGCTCATGATCAATCTGAAGAACGGTTCTAATTTCCTCAGGACTATCCCAAAGGAGAGAAATAGATAGACATGCTCTGGGGGTCTCAACTGATAGTGGGGATGGGGTTCGGGCAAGGGGAACCCAGAGCCTGTGAGATGTCGATGTCTATTTGTATATATCTATCTATATATGTGTCTGCCTATGTCCTATATACCTGCATATATATATACACACATATATGTGTTTGTTTGTTTATTTATTTGTTTATTCATTTGTTTGTTTATTTATTTATTTTAAACCCTTAACTTCTGTGTATTGGCTCGTAGGTGGAAGAGTGGTAAGGGTAGGCAATGGGGGTCAAGTGACTTGCCCAGGGTCACACAGCTGGGAAGTGTCTGAGGTCGGATTTGAACCCAGGACCTCCTGTCTCTAGGCCTGACTCTCAATCCACTGGGTTACCCAGCTGGCCCCCACATATATTTGTTTAAAGTCACACAACTAGTTAGTGAGAGAGCCACAATATCAGAGAAACCAAGGTTCTACTAATCTAATGAGAAGGAAGAAGGAAATGGAAAAACTGGGACCAGAGAGAGTCATAAAAATGTCAGAGCTCGAAAGGAATTTAGAAATCATCTAGCCCATCCCCCTTCCTTGTACAGAAGAGGAAACTCAGGAGTTTAGGACTTGGGCTAGGCCATTGGCAGCCTTTGCCCTCCAAAGCAAACAAGGATGAGTGGCTGGAGAATTCGTTCCGTAGATTACACCGCTAAAAAGCTTATACAAGTAGAGAGTTGGGAAATGTGGCTGGCCAGGGTACAAAAGGCAAGGGACAGGCTGGTTGTCATCAGAGCTGAAGAAATGACTGCTTTCTCTAGAGCTGTTCCACCTTGGACTATGCTCTCTAAAGTTGGCTAGATCAATGTGTTCCATTGGGGGCCTTTCATGATTGTGTAAGAACTGTATATTATAAAGGCATAAGATAGGGTTGGGTTTTTTATTCTTTTTTTTAGATTATAATTTTATTTATTTAATTTGGGCTATTTTTCCATGGTTCCATGATTCATGTTCTTTCCCTCCTTTCTTCCCTCCCTGTTCCCATAGCTAATAAGCAGTTCCACTGGGTTTTACATGTGTCATTGATCAAGATCTATTTCCATATTATTAATATTTGCAATAGAGTGATCGTTTAGAGTCTGCATCCCCATCAAACTATGTAATCAAGCAGTTTTTCTTCTGTGTTTCTACTCCCACAGTTCTTTCTCTGGATGTGGATAACGCTTTTATGTTAGGATTGTTTTTTAAACAACCATACATTTAAATAGAGTCACCCACTTTAGACTATAAGCTCTTTGAGAACAGCTTATGTTCTCTCTGTTCTCTCTCTCTCTCTCTCTCTCTCTCTCTCTCTCTCTCTCTCTCTCTCTCTCTCTCTCCCCCTCCCTCTCCCTCTCCCTCTCAATCCTTACCTTCTGTCTTGGAATCAATGCTCTGTATTGGTTCCAAGGCAGAAGAGTGGTAAGGACTAGGCAATGACTTGCCCAGGGTCATACAGCTAGGAAGTGTCTGAGGAGATTTGAACCTAGGACCTCTCATCTCTAAGCCTGGCTCTCAATCCCCTGAGCCACTCATCTGCCCCTTGTTCTATCTCTCTTGACATCTATCCACAGTGTAGAAAGACCACAGGCTTTATTGGGATGAATCAATGAGTTCTGTCTTTTGCATGAAAGTTATCCATGCAAATGTGTTACAGCCAGTTTACATCCATGGTGTGTTTTCTTTTTCTTTTTTAAATATATTTTTCTTTTTTTCCCCCATGGTTACATGATTCATGTTGTCTCCCTCCCCTCTTTCCTCCCTCCTCCCGGAGCTGACAATTTCACTGGATTATACATTTTTATCACTCAAAACCCATTTTCATATTATTCATTTTTGTAATAGAGTCATCTTTTAAAACCAAACCCCCAAATCATACATCTATATAAATAACTGATATTCTTCTGCATTTCTACTCCCACAGTTCTTTCTCTTGATATGGATGGCATTCTTTCTCATAAATTTCTTGGAATTGTCCTGAATCACTGCATTGCTATTAGTAGCAAAGTCTGTTACATTTGATCGTCCCACAATGTTTCAGTTACTGTGTATAGTGTTCTTCTGGTTCTGCTCATTTCACTCTGCATCTGTACATGGAGCTCTTTCCAGTTCATAAAGAAATCAAGCAGTTCATCATTCCTTATAGCACAATAATATTCCATCACCATCATATACCACAATTTGTTCAGCCATTCCCCAATGGTGGGACAACCCCATATTTTTCAATTTTTTGCCACATGGTGTGTTTTTCCATGGCCCTTTGAGTTATTAAGTATTAATTTTATTAATTATAGTTATTATTATTTAAACCCTTACCTTCCATCTTAGAATCAATGCTGTATATTTGTTCCAAGACAGAAGACTGGTAAGGGTTGGGCAATGGGGGTTAAGTGACTTGCCCAGGGTCACACAACTAGGAAGTGTCTGAGGTCAGATAGGACCTCCCATTTCTAGACCTGGCTCTCAATTCACTAAGTCACTCAGCTGCCTCCTGAGTTAATTATTTTGATTTATATTAGATTATGTTCTGGGGCAGGCCTGTTGCTCTATCCATTGTGCCAGTGGACTGCCCCTCACTCAAACATCTTTGGAGCTCTCTTTGTGAAACTGCCTTCAGAATTTGTACATGAGAAGTCTTTGTCCTTTGAAAGGAAGCTTGATGTTGGAAACAGTCCCAAATCATTCAGATGCAATTCTTGAGAACAAAAGGGTTGATCAGTATGAATTCTGGTCAAAATTGTTCTCTGAAAACTTAACTGGATGTTGCATCATTGCCATGGTGAAGAAACCAGCCATGGAGCATCTCTCAATTGCTTCAGAATTCCATTGTAACTATCCTGCCCGACTATTTGTCTTTGGGAGATTCATTTATGATTTTTTTAAACCATTACCTTCCATTTTACAATCAATACTGTGTTTTGGTTCTAAGGCAGAAGAGTAGAAAGGGCTAGGCAATGGGGGTTAAGTGACTTGCCCAGGGTCACTCAGCTAGAAAGTGGCCACAGTCAGATTTGAACTCAGGATCTCCCATCTCTAGGCCTGGCTCTCAATCCATGGAGCCACCTCGCTTTCCCTTTCACTTATGATTTTGATTTAACCTGGGGTTTTAGGGATGAAGGAGTTTGAAACTAGAAACTCTGATTTCAATTTACAGGTCATACCGATGTTATCCATGGCACAGGGGATGCCCTCTCTCACGGCGGCCTTTGCTCTAGACTCCCATGAAGTAGATTTAGTCCTAACTTGTCTGACCCCAAATAAAGGACATTATTAGGCTTTTCTCTCATTGTCTAGCTTATATCTCCATATCAAAGTTCTAATAGACAAAGCTTAGATATGTACTTTGTCCAAGGTCTCTCCTAGAAGGGATTAACAGAGTACCTTCTAGAAAAAAGTTGCTCATCCTCCACTTTCAAGGGGACCAATGACGTCACGGAGTGATGACTTGTGTATGAAGTGGATTTAAGTGAGGCAGAATTGCACAAAGCCATCAAGCTCACTCTCAGGCCTCCAAGTCCAGTGGCCAGACAAAAGTCAAGACAACTGGCGATGGCCCAGGATGCAGTGGAAAACCTTGGCTTCTTCCACGTCTGGCCAATTTCTAAGTACTCCGTAGCACCTCTTTCAACCGCTTTCATGGCTGCTGGAACAAATCGTTCTCATCTTCCCATTCCACAGAAGGAAGTTTTCACGTGCTTGGGGTAGACATCCCCCCCAACTCACCAACAGATCTGAGGTGTGTCAGTTAATCTCAACCTGGTTTAGCCTGTCTGCCTACATGGTTTGAACAGGGTGTGCTGCAGCTTCTTGGAGCCACAGGTGAGAGCTGGGTGACACTAAAGGTGGAGGAGCAACCCTGAAAAATGCTTGGCAAGGCCTCACCCCAGGTGCTAGTCCTTCCTGGACACCCCGTACGCCCTTCTAAAAAAATCAATTTAGGAAAGGTACTCAGGAGAGATCAGGGATAGGACAGCTAACGTGAAAGAAATATTTAAAATATAAAGACTCAGGAGCTTGAGAGAGCAAAACAATAACCCTTCAAACTCATTGTCCTGAAAGCTGAAGGTGCTCTGTGGGGCTCCGAATCAGAGAATTCACTGGCATCTCAGATAGGTCTGCCTGAGCAGCTCGAAAGCTCTAGATCTCCTGGCTGCCATATATGTCTTAGGGTTTAGCCCAGGGCCGCAGAATCTTGCTGATGGTGGTCCTCTTCTCATCGGAGCCGCTGTGGAAATCATCTCCTGATGGCCAAGCCACATCTTTCAAAAGAACTTCTAACCTCTCAAACTCCTGAGGTTGCTGGAAAGGCTATATGGGTGATACACACACACACACACACACACACACACACACACACACACACACACACAAGAAGAGTCAGTCATGGTCTCAAAGCTTTGTCTTAGAGTCATTTAGAAAAATATATATCAGTGGTTCCCAAACTTTTTTGGCCTCCTGCCCCCTTTCCAGAAAAAATATTACTTAGCTCCTGGAAATTAATCTTTTAAAAATTTTAATAGCAATTCATAGGAAAGATAAATGCACCTGTGGCCATCACCACCTCCCTGGATTGCTGCAGCACCCACCAGGGGGCGGTGGCGCCCACTTTGGGAATCACTGGTATATATTGACTGCCTTGACATGAGCTCATATCACAAGTTTCCAAGGATGCTGGGGTTGGGGCATAAAGGAGAGAAATCTTCTTTCCTCCAAGGAAGGGCAAAGGAAAGATATGTTCCGGAATAGGCAGAGCACACCAGAGTGCCTTAGTTCCATGGGAAATCCATCAGTCTGCCAGAGGCAGGGGGCTTCTCTGCCAATTACCTCTGTTGAGAATATGAGAATACCATAATTTGCAACTACTATTTTCCTCCAAAATGTGCTAATTTCTTCGGAAAGATGGGAATAGAGGTCAAATTTTTCCTTTTTCTGTGTAAATCACTCGGGATTATATGGAATGATCTTTGAAGAAACATTGCTTATATTCAACTTACCTTTTAAATGAGTCAGAGGATTCCTTTATCTAAATTGACCTTTTTAGTCATTATTATCTCAGTCAATAACAGATTTATTATTCCTGTGGGTAATTGGTCAAATGACAACTTCATGACATCATGGACACGTTTCCTAAGTTCCTTTAAAAATTATTTTTATTATGAACAAATATGAAGTTTCAGCATACAGAGGAACAAAAAAGAGACTTGAATATGAAACCACAAAATTCTGTTAAGTGTAATTTTTTATTTACTTATTTACTTATTAAAAAACAAACAAACAAACAAACAAACCCTTATCTTCTGCCTTAGAACTAACCAATATTGTGTATTGGTTCCAAGGCAGAAAAGTGGTAAGAGGTAGGCAATGGGGGTCAAATGACTTGCCCAGGGTCATACAGCTGGGAAGTGGCTGAGGTCATATTTGAACCCAGGACTTCCCGTCTCTAGGCCTGACTCTCCATCCACTGAGCTACCCAGCTGCCCCCTGATAGTTGCTTTCTGACATTTTGTGATCCATGTTCTTTCTCTCCCTCCCACCTCTATCCTTCCCCAAGATGGCAGGTAATATGAGATGGGTTGTACAAATATTATTGTACAAGATATATTTTTGTGTTCGTCCTGTTGTGAAACAAGATGCACATGCCTCTACTATGATCATTCTTTCATATCACACACACACACACACACACACGTAAAGGTCGTCCTTGTAACTTTATACTGACATCTCAGATGGTCTTTGACCTGCAACTCTGAATTGTCATTTGGAAAACCCAATGGGTCAGCAGTCTTGCCATGATGATACTCTCTCCATCGATTCTCTGCCTTCTCATTCTGCATAGCACTTGCCTCTTTCTTCCATTGGATCTATCCTGGGAAGTCCATCCACCATCCTGGGGGCTTTTGCTAGCTCTCTTAACTCTCTTACTAGCCCTGCCATACGAATGGAGTCTACAGTCTGTATCCATTGGTCGCCCCATGACATGGTCACGTACTGTTGCGTTTTCATGAGTATCACTCTCTTGTGAGGTCCCTCCCACGGATTCCTTCTCCTGGCAAGGGTTTCGGTTAAAACGAATTATGAAGGGATTAAAGATGTATTCAAAAGCTGACTCTAATGAGCAAAGTGCTGACGGACCAGACTTAATGATATAGTTCTAATATTTCACCCGACTGATTTCTGGATCCTTACATCGGATGGGACTTAAATTTTTGTTAAATCCTTTAAAAAAAACGAAGCCTCTATTATTATCTGCAGTTGGAAGCAGCAGACAATTTGTAAAGATCCTTTATAATGTCAAAGACCTACCAGAATTCATTAAAAAGGGCCAAATGTTGTCTGACCATGTTTCCCTTCTGGGCTGACTTTCACTGTTGATTTTTTTTAAATTTTAAACCCTTAACTTCTGTGTATTGACTTATAGGTGGAAGATTGGTAAGGGTAGGCAATGGGGGTCAAGTGACTTGCCCAGGGTCACACAGCTGGGAAGTGTCTGAGGACAGATTTGAACCCAGGACCTCCTGTCTCTAGGCCTGGCTCTCAATCCACTGAGCTACCCAGCTGCCCCCTTCACTCCTGATTTTTGCAGCCAAGTATATAATCCTCAACAGAAGTAAAGGTGTGTGTGTGTGTGTGTGTGTGTGTGTGTGTGTGTGGCAGCTGGGTAGCTCAGTGGATGGAGAGTCAGGCCTAGAGACAGGAGGTCCTGGGTTCAGATATGACCTCAGACACTTCCCAGCTGTGTGACCCTGGGCAAGTCACTTCACCCCCAATGCCTAGCCCTTACCGCTCTTCTGCCTTGGAACCAATACACAGTATTGACTCTAAGATGGAAGGTGAGGGTTAAAAAAAAAAAAAAAAAAAAAAAAAGAAGTAAAGGTAGGGGGAAGACAATAGCTTAATAGAAAAAGTCCAAACCTGGTGGTTTAAACAGACTGCAAGTCACATGATGAATCAGCAGTATAACATGGTAGCCAAAAGCTGAAGTTATTTTAAGGGAGGGAATTCGAACCTTTTTTGCATCATTGACCCTCCTTGATAGTATGGTAAATCCGATGGACTTCTTCCCAAAGTGATATTTTTATGCATAAAGCTAAATTCATAGAATTACAAAGGAAACCAATTCAAAGGAAAGTTACTAAAAATATATTTTTTTAAATTCATAGATCCCCTGACATCTCTCAGGGGTAGAGGACCCGAGTTCTAGGTCCATTGAGGGAGCCAGTATGCAGAGAAGTAGTTTACACATTTTTAAAATTTTTTGCAAATGGCACAGAATTATTTGCTGAGAGGAATTATGGCATATTGATTGTCTAAGTTGGTAACACAGTGGGGCAGTTGGGAGATTCATTAAGTGAGTTTCTCTTCAGTAAAGGTATGTTTTATCGAGTTCTTCAGAAGTTCAAAGTCTGAGGTGTTTTGAGGTTCCTGTGAGCATTTAATAGATGAGTTTTATTTATCTTGCAAATACTCTACTCCCCAGAATACAAATGCTTGTAAAATTTAGAGAAAATAAAACTACACATTTTCTTATCTACAATAAGATCCAGATTTTCATGGCATACCTAATGAAACTCATGACACGAAACATCCTTTGAGATCCCCTCATATAGAACATGGGAGGTGATAGTTGGGCTAAATGTCACATTAAAAAATTTTTTTTCTTTTCTTATCTCTTCTTTCTTTTCTCTTTTTTTCTCTTCTCTTCTCTTCTCTTCTTTTCTCTTTTCTTTTCTTTTCTTTTCTTCTTTTCTTTTCTTTTCTTTCCTTTCCTTTTTTTCTTTTCTTTTTTTTTCTTTTCTTTTCTTTTCTTTCCTTTCCTTTCCTTTCCTTTCCTTTCC
>NC_058133.1:494380524-494381577 GCF_016433145.1 Gracilinanus agilis | reverse complement strand
TTCCTTTCCTTTCCTTTCCTTTTCTTTTCTTGTATTTTCTTGTCTTTCCTTTTCTTGTATTTTCTTGTCTTTCCTTTTCTTTCCTTTTCTTTTCTTTTTTCTTTTCTTTTCTTTCCCTTACCTACTGTCTTGGAGTCAATATTGACTCCAAGGCAGAAGACAGGTAAGGGCTAGGCAATGGGGATTAAGTGACTTGCCCAGGGTCACACAGCTGGGAAGTGTCTGAGGCCACATATGAACCTAGGACCTCCCATCTCTAGGCCTGGCTCTCAATCCACTTAGCCACCTAGCTGTCCCCTGGATGGCATATTTTCAGAAGAATATTACTAAGTTGTGTGTGTGGAGTGAGAAATTAGTGTGTTATTCTCAAGTTATTAAAAGTTGTTAATATCTAAAGGTTGGTGTCCCCACCCCCATTCTTACCAAAGCTTTGCAGCTTTTAGGGAGCCTATCTGTGAATTGCCTGAGACTTTGATGGTCTTAGATCCTGAAGTACTCATGACTAAATTTTAAGTACCAATCTTGTATACCCTTTTTGTCTTAAGAGGACTCTCCTATTTTATCTTTGTATTTGGATTATTGAAGCTTCTAACAGGAGGTCAAGTCCCATGGCTTGAATGATGCTCTCCTCAGTCCCTCCTAGATAATCCAGTCCCAAACTACTCCCCTCTTTGTCTTCAACTTCCAGATCATTTCTTTAAAATATTGATTTGTTTGGATGTCTTCATTGAGAAGCTATTGTCCAATTTCTTGAAGATGTTAACAAGCTTGAATGTGTTCATTGTAAGGTCAATGTAAAACTATACTGTCTCCAACTGTTGTCAAATGCTATAATCCCTTCTAGAACTGATTACATCAGGTGCCTATAGAAAGGGGATTTTTCTATGAATTATGGGGCATTCCTCTTGGGTCACAACTTGAGGCTGGGCCCCACATTTTCTTTGTAATTCCCTGGAGCATCTGTGTTGGGTCCCCTCCCCTCCCTCCTTCTCATTCTCTCTCTCTTTCTCTCTCTCTCTCTCTCTCTCTCTCTCTCTCTCTCTCTCTCTCTCT
>NC_058133.1:494374223-494379223 GCF_016433145.1 Gracilinanus agilis | reverse complement strand
AAGCAAAACAAATTCCCATACTGGCTATATCCAATATGGATTCATTCTGCACCATGAGTCTAACACTCCTCTTTTAGGTTGTAGGCAGCATGTTTCATCATTTGTCCTTTGGAATCCTCAATCATTTCATTTCATCTTCATCCATCCATCCATCCATCCATCCATCCATCCATCCATCCATTCATCCATCCTTCCTTCCATCCATCCATCTAGTATATCAACTGGTCTCCTCATCTTGCTCAGATTAGAAGTACAGGGGTTCCTAATGAGTCTCAACCCAGTATTGATCAGTAATAACTTCCATTTCCAATGTGGGCCTACTGAGGCATGCTTGTGGTCACCTTCTGCCTTGCTCCTTGGGGCTCATCTTATTGATGCCAAACTTAGCGAAGAGGGGCAGCTGAGTGGCTCAATGGATAGAGCATCAAGCTTGGAGACAGTAGGTCCTGGGTTCAAATTTGACTTCAGATACTTTCTGGCTGTGTAACCCTGGGCAAGTCACTTAACCCCAATTGCCTAGTCCTTACCTGGTTTCTGCCTCAGAAATTCTTAATATCTATTTTAAGACAGAAGGTAAGGGTTTAAAACAAAGCAAAATAAACTTAGTGATGACTCCCAGTCAGCAAGCCCACTACATCCAGCCAACAGTTTATTTTATAGATAAGGAAACAGGAGGTTCAGAGTGGTATGGTATACAGCTTGCTAATAGCAGACCTTTGTTCTCAATTTATTTTTTTTGCCATCAGAACACACTGCCTCTGTAATTTTTTTAAAAAATCCTTACTTTCTGATTTAATATCACTTCCAAGACAAAAGAGCAGCAAGAACTAGGCATTTAGAATTAAGCGACTTGCCCAAGGACATACAGCTAGCAAGTATATGAGGTTAGATTTGAACCCAGGTCCTCCAGACTCCAGCCCTGGTGCTCTATCCACTGTGCAACCTAGCTGCCCCTACCTCTGTAAGTTTAAAAGTCCTCATTTCTCAAATGACCAATATGGATACTTACTCCTTTATCTCGATTTGAAAAAAGAAAGGGCACATGAGTCCTGGTTTGCTAAAATGTGAACTCCCAGAGAGGTCTAGGTGCCATGCCCATGTGAATGAGCTGAACAGACCTCCAGGGGCAGGTAAGTGGTTCACAAATAGAATTTTAGAGAAGCCCCATGGAATTGTTCATCCCCTGAGTCCTTGAGTGGTTTAATTATGTTCTGGAATAGATCTAAAGGGAAACGGTAACTGGGCTACTTCAATTCCCAAAGAGATTTCCGGCAATTAGGAATCCACAGCATAACATTTTCCTAAAAATCTGACATTTGGTGTAATTTGGGAGTGGCTTGTTGCATAATTCCTTGATTTTTGAACCCAGTTGGATATACTGTGGGCAGGACCCTAACTATAACATCTGGATTTAATTTGGTATCTAGTTAATTTGACCTATGCTAATCAGCAGTAGAAATGTCCAGAAGGTGACATTTTCTAGTTCCATCAAAGAGACTGGAGCCTTTGGGCTCCATTTCAGGAATTGGTCCAGAACTCTTACATCCTTGTCCTTGTTAAAGATGTCTTTGTGATTTCTTCCTCAAAGAAATCTCTTGTTCTTTACCTAAAGAGCTGCTAGCATAGGTTGTGATGCCAGCACAAGAATTCAGTGGGAGACACATCTGAAAAAAAAAAACGTTTCAAGTTCCATGGACATTAATCGTCCATGGAAAAATGACAAACTAGATTATAAAAGCAGGTGAAGCATTTGTTAATGATTTTTAACCAATTTACTCTCAGGCCTTTTGTGAATCGTTGAGGAGTTAGACAGGTTTTCTTAGGAGAATTTCATTAGGATGTTTTTAGACAAACAAAATGATGAAAAATTCATAGATGTTCTTCTGGCAGACAAATGTTTATAACACGTATCCCCAAAAGGAATTCAGTGCTTTGGAAGGATTTCATTTGGTTTGTGCTCTGCTTTATTTTTATTTTTTTAAACCGATATCTTCTGTCTTAGGATCGATACTAAGTGTTGATTCTAAGGCAGAAGCCAGGTAAGTAGTAGGCAATTGGGACTGAGTGACTTGCCCACGGTCACATAGCTAGGAAGTATCTGAGGTCAGATTTGAACTCAGGTCCTTTGATTCTAGGCTTGGCATTCTATCCATTGGGTTCCCTACCTGCCCCATGTGCTCTACTTTAAACACATTGTTTTTAGTTTAGATGTCTTTTTTTTTTTTTTTAGAATAAAGTTCTTATTGTCTTAAAGACTTGAGATAGACATTTTTTTTTCAAAATCAGCCTATCATAGCAACATTGTTTTATTTTTCCATACAATGAATCATTACTATTCTGTTTATTCTTCCATCAGAAGTTAGCGCTTTTCTTAAACAAGAAGGATTTCTGAGGTATAGAAACACTAGTGTGGAACCAAGAATCTAGATCCTTTCCCAAGGGCTGGGAAGAGCTGTGAGAATGAGCAAGCCCAGTTCTTTAGAAACTCCCAAGACAGCCTAAAGGCCTCAAAGACAAGGGCCACATAAGTGTACACGGTGAGATACAAATGAAGAAAATAAAGTCAGGCACTTCAGTCAAAGCAAAATAAAGCAAAGCTCTGGGAACCTACAATCTTTTGGGTGATATTCTAGAATGTGTTCTCTGTATTTTTTTTTTTAAACCCTTACCTTCCGTTTTGGAGTCAATACTGTGTATCAATACTGTGTATTGGCTCCAAGGCAGAAGAGCGGTAAGGGTGGGCAATGGGGGTCAAGTGACTTGCCCAGGGTCACATGGCTGGGAAGTGTCTGAGGTCAGATTTGAACCCAGGACCTCCCGTCTCTAGGCCTGGCTCTTAATCCACTGAGCTACCCAGCTGCCCCCTCTGTGTGTGTTTTTTAAGTGTGTCAAAGGGTCTAATTTCTGTAGTATCTGATATAGCAGTAAGACCTGTAGTGAGCCTCCCAAGCTCAGAAAAGTCTCCCCAGCTTCATCATGGCAATTCCTGGCTTCAGTTGCCAATCTACCAGTGACCAGTTACAGGCAGAGCAACCACACCAGTCTTTGAAATGGGTAAGGTAGCAGACAGGATGATAAAGTGGGTCCTTAATGAAACAGGAGATGCACTGGAGTACAAAGTATGATAATTAATGTTGCTCATGACTAGAGCAGTAATAAAGAGGAAATCATTCATCTTTTTAGACAACTTAGAGGGTAGTTTGTTGTGCTGTCATTTCAGTCATGTCTGATTCTTCACGACCCCATTTGAAGTTTTCTTGGCAAAATTACTAGAACAATTTGCCATTTCTTTCTTCAGCTCCTTTTACAAATAAGGAAACAGAGGCAAATAGGGTTAAATGACTTGTCCAGGGTCACAGTAAGCTATTGTGTCTGAGGCTGAATTTGAACTTGGTCTGAGGCTGAATTTGAAAAGGAAAAGGAACATCACCTGGATGACAGAAGACAGAACAACTGACCAAAATGAAGAGGGCTAACTTCCCTGCACATGTCCTACTTAGCACAATTCAATCATAATTGGACTGTTGGCCACCCTACTTCCTAACAACGAAGGAACAAAAGTGGAATGTCTTCTCCTTGGGATGAGGAGGTGCTATTTGGACCTACTGTCTGTGGAACCCCAAGCCCCTTTGGAGTGGTGGCTGTCTATTTTCTAGGGCTGTAGGTAGGATTTTTCCAAGGCTCTGCAGCCTCATAGGCATGTGGACCGGCAGCTGACAAGCCTCCAGCTGATTGCCACACCCTTAAGTTGACCCTTGCAGGCATTCTCAGTAGAAAATGCTTGGCAGGCAGCTTTCCCTAAAGGCCAAACCAATGGAAGCAGAGGTCATGGCTTCATTATGAATTAGGGGAAGGGAACAAGCATTTATTAATTACCTTTTTTTTTAGAAAAAGATACTGACTTGCATACTTTTTTAGCTTTCTCCCCCGCCCTCCGTCCTTTATTTCTAATGAACTTTTCCTGCCCAAGCCATACATTCATTTATAGATAGTCTCCCTGACTATCTATATCTATCTCCTGAAGATGGCAGGGAGTGGAACCTCAGAAAACTCCATTTGACAGATAAATTAAAAAGTAGGACAGTTCTCCACTAAGCAAGCCCTCCAGATGGTAAGCTCCTCAAAGAAAAAAAAAGCCAACCCTGATTTCTGAGTCTTCTGTTGGCTGCTGTGTTTAGGGAGCTCAAAGGCATTTATTCTGAATGCATGTTGTATGACCATTGTTTTCACAGTTTCTCCCATTAAAATGTGACCTCCTCCCAGGGAGGGCTTGTGTGTTTGCCTTTCTCCGGGCTTGGCCCAGTACTTGGCACATGGCACATGCCTAATAAATGCCCCTACTTCCCTGAGGTTGTTTGTGTGGGTCGAGTGGGCTAATATGTAAAGCAAGGTCAGGAAGACAATCTCAGAGGGAAGGCACTAGGGCTAAGGAGGATTGGGAAAGGCTTCGTATTGCAGATGAGCTGAGACTTGAAGAGAAGTCAGGAAGGGGAATGATTTCCAGGCATGGGGTACAGGCAGGGCAAAGGGTGGTGGCCAGCTAGGAGCCTAGGGTCATTGGATCCTGGGGTCCGTGTAAGGTTTTACAGGTGAGGAAACTGAGGTTGAGCAGGATTAAGCGGCTTTCTGGGAGTTGCACAGATAGTGTCTGAGGTAGGGTCTGAATTCAGGGCTTCCAGACTGGCTTTCCAGCCCACTCAGGAGTGAAGATGCCTAAGGGACAGTGTCTCGTCAAAGGCAGTACAGTAGAGGGTCAGTCCCAGGGGGAGGAGGCTTTTGGGCTCATGGCTCTAAACCCTGGACGTGGGCTGCGGGGATGCTCTGGAGAGGGAGGATGCGGGTGGGGACAGGTGGTGGCTTGGGATGTTCTGGAGGTGAGGATGGGGATGGGGGGGAGGTGTCAGGGATACTCTGGAGCGGTGGGGGAGGTGTGGCCTGGGATGCTCTGTTAGTGAGCAAAGGGATGGGGTGAGGGAAGCTCTGGAAGGGGAGGATGGGGG
>NC_058133.1:494292010-494369438 GCF_016433145.1 Gracilinanus agilis | reverse complement strand
GTGTGCGCCGCCGGCATCCTGCTCTCTCTGTACGCCTACCACGTGGAGCGCGAGAAGGAGCGGGACCCCGAGGCGTGGGCCCTGTGCGACTTGGGGGCCTGGGTGCGCTGCTCCGCCGCTCTCTCGTCCAGGTATGCGGCCCGAGCTGGCAGAGGAGGAGAAGGAGGAGAGGAGGAGGCCCCTGGAGGGGGAGGGGAGGGGGCGGCTGGACTGCGCCGTAGGAGGCCCCCTACCCGGACAGGTGGTCCGGCCCCTCCCTGCGCCGCCGCAGGGGGCGCCAGGCCGGGGGTGGGGGTGCGGGGCGCCGCGGGTATCCCGGGCTCTTCTTGTCTGAGGACGCCCGAAGAAGCCGGGGCGAGGCTGAACCTGCCTCCCACCCGCGAGCGTGACCTTGCCCCTCCACAACACTCCCCTGGTCTCCTTGTAGTCGCGGATGTCTTGGCAGGAGGGAGGGGTCGAGGGAGACTTTCTAGCAGCAGGGACCCCTGGGACAGGGGCTCTCCCCTCCTTTTCCCTACGTAGATTGTGAGCAAGTTCTCCTGATGGATTGCGAAGACGATGCCAACTTGAGAGGAGGAGCCCAGGTGTGGGTGGTAAGGGTGGAACCGAAGCTGGCCGAGTCCCTGCAGGGATTCCTGGCCCCTGAGCTTTCTCTTAGCCACAGACATTGGGATCTGGGGTGGATCCTAACCTCCACACTAGTTTAAGCAGTGCTCTCTAGCACAGGCGTTCCCCATACCTGCTGGACACCCAGACTGTCTGGAGTACCCGAGAGGGGCCACGTAGAGAACTGAATTCTGACGTTCTGGGCGCTGGCTTTGTCTCGAGTTCTGCTTCTCAGACTCGGGAGTAGATTAACTACTTCTCAGGAGAAGGTTCCCGAGCAGGTTACTCTTTGGTAGAATTGGCTAAGGTGTGCGAGGTCTAAAAGGAAATTAGCCAGCCTTTGCTTTTGCCCTTTTTTTTTTTTCATTTATTTTTCATTTTGTACTTACTAGAAATTGAGCATTGAAAAGGAATGACCGTATGTTGGAGGAGTGGTCTACTTCTAAGTGAAGGTGTATCCCTGGGAGAGAAAGGATGTGGGGCAGTGGAAGGAGGCTGGGCTTTGAGTTTGGGTTCCCTTGTCGTTAGGCAGCCTCCAGCCTCGGGTTCCTCATCTACCATAATGGGATTGGACTGAATGGCTTTTGAGGGCCCTTCTGCCCTAAATCCAGAAAACTTTGGAATGTAGGTTTGTTGTGGCTGAAACTAAGGTTACAGAATTAGATGTATGGGAAACATGAAGTTCTATGGGTTAAAGAATGAGCATACCCTTTGGTAGGGAGAGGAATGTTTAGGTCCAGGAAAGAGATGAATGTGGTTTTTTTACTTGCCATAGAGATGATGTAGGTTGTCATAAATAATTTCATTTCTTTTTTTTAAACCCTTTCTTGGTTTTAAGGCAGAAGCTTGATTTTCAATTTATTGAGCCACCTAACTGCCTTTTCTATAAATTAATAAAAAAAAAGATTTATTAAAGGTCATGTATGATAGTCAGTGACTTGATGTGTAATTTTTATTTGTAGTTAGTATGGAGAATTTAGGAGCTTGAACCTAGTTTTACTTATCTCAGTAATTAATGTGGAGTTTTGCCAAGGTAGAAATAACCTTAGAAATACATACAAACATCTGTTTCATACTTCCAGTTGTATTTTTTGTCATTTGATTAGGTTATTGTCACCCAGCAAAAATATTAAGAGTATTTCTAGTATAGAAGAGTAAGTGAGAGCTTTTATTACACTAATAAAATTGGAGAATGAGGGTGAGCAAGGGTAAGATTTTTTTAAATCTTAGACTCTGAGTAGAGTAACAACTTCATGACAGAAGGGCAAGGGCTAGGAAATGGGGTTAAGTGACTTACTTAGGGTCACACAGCCAGGAAGTGTCTTGGGGTCAGATTTGAACCCAGGTCCTCTAAATTTCAGGCCTGGTGGTCTATCCACTATGCTACTTAGCTGCCAGTGAGGTTAAGATTTTTTAAGAAGACTCAAGTTCTTTTCCCTTCTCCTACATTAACTAATGTGCCTGAGTTGCTTAACTTCTTGATCCCAGGTTTTAGGTATGCTAAGTTGAATAAGCATGATGTAGGGATTAGAAAGATTCTTAAGATTATTTTTTTTTTAACTCTTACCTTTTGTCTTAGAATCAATACTGTAGGGGGAAGCTGGGTAGCTCAGTGGATTGAGAGCCAGGCCTAGAGACTGGGAGGTCCTAGGTTCAAATCTGGCCTCAGACACTTCCCAGCTGTGTGACCCTGGGCAAGTCACTTGACCCCCATTGCCTACCCTTACCACTCTTCCACCAAGGAACTAATACACAGAAGTTAAGGGTTTAAAAATATTAAAAAAAAAAAAAAAAAGAATCAATACTGTATATCGGTTCAAAGGCAGATGAGCAATAAGGGCTAGGGACTGGGAATTATACGAACTGTTCAGAATCACACAGCTAGGAGTGTCAAGAGTACTGATTTGAACTCAGGACCTTCTCTAGGCCTGGTCCTCTATCTCCTGAGCCACCTAGCTGCTTCTAAGATAACATATATATTTTTTAAAATCAAAATAATTGGTCTGTAAAAGCCAGCTTTTCTTTAGGGGGCATAGAACGAATCATAGAATCTTCAGTTATTAAAGTTTTTCTTAAGATGACAGGGTCAGCACATTGAATCGAAACTATTCATGTGCTGTTCAATTGCTACCCTTTGACACTAAATAAGAATTTAGCTAAAGGTCATTTAAAGCTATTTCTGAGGAGCGACAGGAGACAAAAATGGGTAGTATTAAAATCACTTTGTATAAAAACACTACCAAGTAATCTATCTGCCTCTTGAGAGAATATAGTTGTTATAGGTCTGACAATTTTGCAGTGCTATGGGATAGTCTTGGATTGCAAAATTTGTATTAGATTAGTCATCCCCTCCATATCTTGCCCAAACAAAGTAATAGGAAGGGAAAGTGTGATCCATGAAATTCTTTTTGGCCTTGGTGTCCAATTCTTTGACATCATGGTTAGAAAAGATTTTAAATCATCTAGCCCAGCCCCCTTATATGAGGAAACTAAGGCCTAATGAAGTGAAGAATAATTATAGTGATGATGATTGTCTATTTGACAGATTTACATAGTATTTATGGTTTAACAACACTGAATTTGCTCAGTGTCTCCTTTTGACTTGATGGCAGTGAGGACCAGAACTAACCAAACAGGACTTAAAATGTTTGTAAACCCATATCCCTGTGAGATCTCTTCTACCAGTTCCTGGTAATAAAAACACAAAAATGAAACATTCTTGTCCTCTAGGAACTTCTATTTTATCATAGGGGAGAGAACAATAAGAACAAATGAAATACAAAGTAATTTCGGAGGGTGGAAGGTAGAGATAGGTAGAAACAGCTTGGGATACCAGGAAAGGCCCTCCTGTAGAAGGCTCAGGGTGAGCAGAGCCTGGAAGGAAGCTGGGATCATAACTGGTGTCTGTGTCTGCTTAGATGTGAGCAGGGAGCAGTGTGGTGGCATGGATAGAAGAGCTGGCCTGGGAGGCCTGACAAGGGCTTCAAGTGTCACCTCTGCTACCTGCCCTGAGCAGCTGCAGCTAGAATTAAGGCATTGCTGCTCTGCAGTGAGAGACAGTGTTCCCGATACCAGCAAAGTCAGAGAGCCTGATTTCTTTAAAAACCCATGTAAGGGAATTCCAGCTTGGAGAAAGGATTTCTTTTTGATTTACCCATCAAAGTGGCATATTGTAGCAGTCTGGTCGATGGCCCCTTACTCAGGATAATGTTTATAAATAATTTTAGGCGATACTACATTTCAGGAGAGGTTAGTCACAATTAAAATGTAATTTTCTCCCCATCTGAGTTCACAGACTCTCTGAAATCTATGCATGGACTCCAGGGTAAGAATCTCAGAATTAGAGGCTGGAAGTCATGAATTCCAATTCTACCTCAGATATTAGCAGTGTGACCCTGGGTAGGTATTTAACTTTTGGGTGCTTCAGTTTCCTCATCTGTAAATTGAAGAGTTTGACTGGGAGTTCCTTCTAGCTCCAAACCTGTGATTACGTGGAAATGTGAATACTTGTTCTAGCTGTAACTTTGGCAAAAATTAATTTAAAATATACATATGTATTGGTAGAGGAGAGCAGCTAGGTTGAAGCAGTGGACAGATTGCTGGGCCTAGAGTCAGGAAGACTTCTCTTACTGAGCTGTGTGTCCCTAGAAAACTCAATTCAGTTTCAGCCTCAGTTTCCTCAGCTGTCAAATGAACTGGAGAAGGAAATGACAGTCTACTCTAGTATCTCTGCCAAGGAAAGCCCAAAGGGGGTCATAGACTGAAATGACTGAACAACATGTGTATATAGATATATGTGTAAGATATATGTATGTATGTCAGTATTATGTAACCCTGGTTTCTTGATATGTAAACTAGAGGGGGAAAAAAGCTAAGGAATTCTATAATTTTAATGTTAGACTCCAACATGAAGAAGGTTGGAGTCTCCATACCATCAGATCTATAGCTGAAAGGGAACTTGGAGACTGTTTGACTTAATCCTTTTTTTGATTGATGAGATCAAGTAACTCAGGAGGAGGTCATCTGTGAGAGGTGGGTTGGGAGAACCTGACCTCCAACTCAACAAGCCAGTGCTCTTCCCACTGTGGGGTGTAATAATAGCTGAAATTTTTTGCACTATTAGATTTAGAAAGCCTAATGCCACACATTGACTCCTGGATATAATGAAGAAATGCTGTGAATAAATGTTTCATTTCTTGGGTTCATTGCATTTCAGAACTTGACTTTTAGGGAATTATCACTCAAAAATATCAAACTAACATAATTTTACCATTGAAAGTAGAAGTTGAGGGTTGGCTGGGTGCCTCAGTGGATTGAGAGCCAGGTCTAGAGATGGGAGGTCCTGGGTTCAAATTTGACCTTAAGCACTTGTGTGACCCTGGGCAAGTCACTTAATCCCCATTGCCCTAGCCCTTACCACTCTTATGTCTTGGAACCCATACACAATATTGATTCTAAGGCAGATGGTAAGGGTTTTTAAAAAAAGTAGAAGTTGCACTTTATAGTTTATCATTTCTCCATATAAAATATAGCAGTCCTATTGCTTTCAAATTTTATTATAAGTAAAAATGATAATCTTTACAGATACAGACATTTGAGGCCTGAGTTAGTTTTTTTAATTTAATTTAAAAAATCTCTTCCATTTGTAGAATACATCTTAAGTAAAGTATTTTACAGATGGGAAAATAAGTCCACAAATAAGCCAGTTACTGGCACTTAGAACTAGAATCCAGGCCTCCTGACTCTTCAGCCCAATATTCTTCTACCCTATCACATTTTTCCCCATGAATACATACAGTAAATAGAATAAGAATTGTTAATCAGAATAAACTAATATTATATAGAATTGAATAATTGTCACCCTGGATCTTTAGAGCAATTCCTTTTTAGAGCCATGTACTAGCCTAGATTTGGGCCATTTGGTACTTGATAAAAGTAGAATACATCGATTTTGAATGGTTCAGAACACCCTCATTGTTCCTGGATTTTTGGTGATCCTTAGTTCTCGTGACTTTGCAGTAATAAAGTATTAAGTGATACCTTTAATATTGGGATCAAAAGGAGAAGTCACTGGTAGCCTCTCTTGCCTTTTCATTACTAGCAGGAGAAATACATATTCAGTTAGTATTTATTAAGTGCTCATGAGTCTTGTAGGATTGAAATGAATTTCCTATATGGACCAAGTTTGACAGCTGTGGGACATCTTTTTTATTTCAAGACCCAGGACAGGACCTTTCTGGTAATCTTAGTCTTACTTTTCTCCTAGGAGAATTAGTACAGGAATTTCTTCTTGCCTTTTAAAGAGGAGGAAACAGGTTTAGGATTGAATGCCTACCCATTTCCTATACTTTGAATAAAAATCATAACCAGAGCTGTCAAACTCCAGTAGAAATCCATATATAAGGATCCCTGTCCTCAATATTGACTTAGTTCTAAAAGGTAATGCTACCTAAGAGTTATTATATTTATTTTGTTAACTATTTCCCAGTTACATTTTTATCTGGTTCAGCCTATAATTGAGTTACCTGCTCTGTGTCAGTCCCCTCTAGACTAGGGGACCCAAGTATATAAATAGGTTGTGGAGAGTGGAATGGACATTGGATTTGAAGACAGAAAACTTGAGTTTGAATTTGGACCCTATTACAGTATGACCTTGGATATGTTGTTTATCATTATCTCAGCCAGTTTTCTTATCTTTAAAGTGCAGGTTGTTTGCAAATTAATATAGTGGAAGCTTCACCAGTACCCATCCAATTGGCCCAGGTGATAAAATTAATGCTGGAGGGCAGTAAGAATACAGGAATGCTAATATACAAGTAGTAGAACCGAGAATGGGCCCAAACATTCTGGAAAAGTTTGACATTATGGGGAAAAAGTATTTGATCTTATGTTTTGCTATATCATCCATGCCAGGTACATGGTATGTACTTCAAGGAATTCAGTCAAAAAAGTCTTATAGATATCAAAATATTCACAGCAGAACGTGTAGCAAAAAAACTGGAAGAAAAAGCAAATGCTGATTTTGGCAGAGAAGAGTGGAGAATGACTGAACACATTGATACGTGCATGGTTTGAAATATTATTAGGCCTTGAGAAATGAGGAGTTAGAAAAATATGGGCTGATTTTGAAGTGATGCAGTGACTACAGCAAAACCATAAGATAATAGGTACAAGGATGACAGGTTCACAAGTGAAGAGTGCTTTAGGCATGCCTAACTCAGATTAAAATGCTTGTAATCACCATTGATTTCAAAGGATCTGGGAGTAAATAAGGCCCTGACCCTTAGTGTACAAGGAAGATCAGGGCTATCCGTGCTGAGTTCTGGTAGATACTGACAGGGTTGTGTGTGTCTGTGTCTTTGTGTCTGTCTGTGTGTAACCTGTATCTGGAAATGATTTATTATATCTTTTTTAAACAAAAGTCTTCAATAAACCTTAAAAGCTTGAAGGCAGATTGACTAGATGACTTCCAATTTCCTTTCCAGTTCTTTAGTCCTATGATCCATTAAATTCAGTACTTTTCATTACCACTTCTTCCATTATTAAACTGGACTTCCTGCTGTTCCTAGTGCTCAGCAGGCTGTTATCTCCCACTCCTGCATGGACACAAGCCTTCTCTCAGTCTGGAATGTGCAACTTTACCAGCTTTACTAACTTCATGATCTCTCTGCTTCAAGGCTCTCAGCTCAGCTCAATGCCAACACTTCTCTCCAGAAAGCCTTCCTTAAGAAAAAGTCCTCTGACTTGGGGAGAGGGCTTGTCTGGAACTGTCCTTCTGATCCATGGATTGTCTTACATTAATACTATCTATGCATAAATCTCTTCAAGTAAAGCAAGAGTAATTTAAAGTAAGACTGTGTGCAAAGTCTGGTCTCCAGGCTTAAAAGGCATTCCTTCCTTCCACCTTGTAGAATTCCTTACTTTCTTTAAGTTTTATCTCCAGGGCAATACTCTTAGTTCAATTGCCTGGTGCTTGCCAGAAGGCACCAATTTATTTATTCATTCATTCGTTTGTTTGTTTTGTTTATTCATTCATTCATTTATTTATTTTTAAGCCCTTAACTTCTTTGTATTGGCTTCTTGGTGGAAGAGTGGTAAGTGTGGGTAATGGGGGTCAAGTGACTTGCCCAGAGTCACACTGCTGGGAAGTGTCTGAGGCCTGCTTTGAACCTGGGACCTCCAGTCTCTAGGCCTGACTCAATCCACTGAGCTACCCAGCTGCCCCTCCAATTTATTTTTTAAAACAAAATATTTAGCTTATATATATTTTGAATAAATGTATGTATACACATATATACACATATTTGTATATATTGTAGCATATCTACTTCTCTATTTTTCTTTTGTTGATCCCTGCCTCCCCAAAATAAGCTCTTTGAGAGCAGGGGCTCTTCTGTTTTTTTCTTTGTATCTCCAGTATCTAGCACTGTGGATAACACATAGTAGGTGCCTAATAAATGTTCACTGAATGGAGATTGTTAGTGAAATACAGTATTCATTGTGACTGGCACCTACGAAGATTTTATAATCTTGAAGAGTGATTCAGCTTTGATAGCACCTCCTTGGCACTCTCACTTGACTCTCCCCTTTGACTGGGGTGCTGAACAATACCTACTTTGCTTGAATTCTCATTATCACTGCATGTACCCCCTAGTGTGTGCCCCCCCCCTTTTATGTTGTCCTTCCCTGTTAAGATTGTGAGCACCTGGAGGGCAGGGACTGACTATTTTTCTCATTTGTATCTCCAGTGCTTGAATCCTGTCACATAGTAAGCACCCAATATTAATGGATGACTGACTGACTTCTAGAACATATTCCTGCAAGTGCCTAGATTTCTTAATTTAGTGATTGAAAAGTTGTTTCAATTACATCTAATTCAATTTTTAAAAATGAAATAAAAGATCATTTTGCCTACTGTCTTTGTAAATATTATTCTATCTATGTGCTATTTTCCTGTGGTTAACAAAGACCAGACATCATTCAGTATATCATTTTGAAAAGGAATTTTTTTAGCATGGCAAGAAAATTTACTAGAGAGGTTCCTAGGAAAGAAGGACTCAGATGGGTTTTTGTGACAAGGATATTCTATGCTGTAAATTGAAGGATTTAAAAAAAATCATGAGTCCATGAGGGAGAGTGGATCGATGATCTTGACTTTGGTACAAGTTCTTGCTTTTCCACTTGCTGCCTTTGTGTCCTTATATAATTCATTTACCTTTTCTGCATTCAGTTTCTACATCTGTAAAATAAGAGGTTAAACTAGAAAGAACTTGTGATGTTCCTTTTTTATTTTTCTTTTTTTAATCCTTACTTTCTGTTTTAAAATCATGCTATGTATTAGTTCTCAGGCAGAAGAGTGGTAAGGGCTGGCATTGGGGGTTAAGTGACTTGCCTAGGGTCACACAGCTAGGAAGTGTCTGAGGCCAGATTTGAATGCAGGACCTCCTGTCTCTAGGCTAGGCCTGGATTTCTATCCACTGAGCTACTCTGCTGCCAGGCACCTGGCTCCCCCCTCCCCCCAGTTCCTTTTGGCCTTAAATAATGAACTAAGCTCTTATTTCTGATCCACACTGGCTATGTGGCCTCAGACAAGTCACTTTCCCACATAACCTTAAGCAGCAGGGGATGACTGTTACGGCAGAGTTAGAGGATCATGTTTTCCTCTAGGACAGTGATGGTGAACCTTTTAGAGATGGAATGCCAGGCCCTGTCCCATCCCATCCCCCAGACATAGTATCTCAACACCCCAACACCTCCCCCCCTTACCCCAGGAGAAGGAGGAAGCATTCCCATTGGGCTGCTAGGCAGAGGGGTGGGGGAAGTGAGGAATATCCTCAGGAGCATGGAGAGGGGGAGGAGAATAGCTCCGTCCTGAGTTCTTCTGGCTTTCTAGTAAGGAACTCTGGCCTCCCATCTTTGGCCTTGCAAGGAAAAGGGAGCCTATATATATAAGAGACTAGTGGAAAGGAAGAGATAGTAGGGAATGCAGAGAGAAGATGGAATTCATAATAAATGGCTTGAATTTTTCTCAGTAAAGTTCTCTGCAGAAAGAGAGGAGGGAAACAGAGTTAAAGGCCTAAGCAGGGAAGAAGTTTAGAACACCTTCTGTGAATGAGATTGGAGATAATTGGAGAGGAATAAAAAGGATCACCTTGCTGCAGTGAAGGCAGTTGTATAGTACCCCAGTCATCATGGTTATAAGACTCTGGGTTTCATTCAGCAGTATGTTGAGTGGCCACAAAAGGAGGCAGATGGTGGAAGTAAGACAGAGCTGAGACTTGACAAGAATGAGTGCTGATAGGACAATGGGGATAAGTGACTCCAGGGGAGAGTAGAGTCATGCTGTTGAATCGGTAACTGGAGTTAAGATTGGGAAGGGAGAAAAATACTCTAAGGGATGGAGGAATTGTCTCTCTTGGCCAAGGGTGAAGAACAGGCTTAGAAGGGATGAGGCCTCAGGAGAGGTGGACTCCAGGGAGAGTATAGGCAGCCAGAGGAATAGCAAATGGTAGTGAGTTCCTCCTCTGACCATCCCTGTGTTTAGCTAAGGGAGAGTAGAAAAGCTGTCCTAAGATTTCAGGAAGGCAGTGTTGCAGGCAGCATCATTCAATGTGGATGGTTGCTGAACACATGGTGTTCAGGGTGCTAGATCTGGCAGCTGTAATCTGCATCTGGGGAATCATTGTAATACATATTCTTTCTTTTTTTTTTTTTAAGATATTTTGTTTTCCCAATTACATGCAATAATAATTTTCAGCATATGTTTTCTGAAGTTATGAGATCCAAATTGTCATTTTCTTCCCCATCTTCTCCTGGAGATGGTAAGCAATTTAATCTGGATTATATATGTATTATCATGCAAAACATACTTCCATATTGTTTATTTTTGCTAGAGAATACTCATAAAATAAGAACCCCCAAAAAAACTAATATGGAAGGCAGTATGCTTTGATCTGCATTCCGACTCCAGCAGTTCTTTCTCTTGAGGTAGATAGTATCATCACAAGTCCCTCAGAATTGTCCTGGATCACTGTATTGCTGAGAGTAGCTAAGTATCACAGTTGTGATCATTCCTACAATATTGCTGTTACTGTGTACAGTGTTTTCCTGGTTTTGCTTATTTCACTCTGCATCAGTTCATGTAGGTCTTTCCATCTCTTTCTGAAATTCCATCACCATCATATACCATAATCTGTTTAGCCATTCCCCGAGGGACATTGCTTCATTTCAATTCTTTGCCACTACAAAAAGGAGCAATAAATATTTTTATACAGTTAGGTCCTTTTCTTTTTTTTTTAATTCTTTGGGATATAGACCCAATAGTGGTATTATAGGATCAAAGGATGTGCAGTTTCATGCCCTTTGGGTTTAGTTCCAAAGCCACCAGGATGGTTGGATCAGCATTGTGATACATTTTTATAAATCCTGGTCTCTTGATTCTCTTTTATCTACTTCTCTTTCTCCCGTACTATGTGATTCTGTCTTGTTTGTTTAAACATCAGTCACTTGCAAGTTTACTTTGCATGATATATGGTGTCTGTCATTGACTATCCAAATCCATACTGTTTGCTTAGAATTAACTTAGTGGTCTTTTAGGCTGAAGTTATCAGGAAACTTAGATCTCTTAAAGCTTTTTAAAAAAGTTTTTTGGTTAAAGCTAACTAAAATCATTTTCTCCCATTAAAATGAGTAGGGGTACCTATGTAGCTCTGTGAATAGAGCCAAGCCTGGAGATGATGAGTCTTGAGTTTAAATTTGACCTCAGATACTTCCTAGCTATGTGACCCTGGGTAAATTTCTTAATCCCTTGTTGTCTAGCCCTTACTGCTTTGGAACCAATACTCAGTATAGATTCTAAGGCAGTGTTTTAAGTGAATGGAGATTACAAATGCTTTTTTGGTTGGATACCTAGCCAGATGTTTATAGGTTGCTTTCATTTCTATACTGGGACAATTCTGTAGAATTTTGGTTAGTAAATTTGAGTCTAAATTAAGAGCATTTGATGATAATTCCTTTACAAGCTTCCTATGGCAGTGGTTGTTGACTGGCTATGTGACTGGCTTTGGACCTTGGAAACTGACAGTATTTGTGACTAGTGCATATGAAGAGAAACCAGTAGTTGATAAAAGGGCTTTCAGAATATGAGCCTGTTATTTTGTGGCTCATTGAGAAGTCCCTTTATGCTGAGATTTTCCAAGTTACTCAGTTTAGCAATCCTAGAACATTACTATGAGCCAAAGGGATCAGAACTTTACATTTTTATTTAGTCTTCTCTTTGGAAATAGATAAAGACTTACCTTCTTACACAGGCTTTTGGGAGGAAAGTTGGAGTTTGCTTATGATCAGAGATAATACTAAAATGTTGACGAAATAAATCAACATGGGCTAATCTATCTATTGATCAATATGGGCTCTTTGTTCCCAGACTGTGGCAGAGCCTTCCGAGCTTGTGGTCTGATCAGCTAAGGTTGGACACACTGTATGTTGACCCCAAAACAGTGATGTCATTTTAGACCTCTTTGAGTATGAAGGACAAACAACAGCCAACTGTTCACTAGGTACTGTGAGTTAGTCCTTGCCCTTGAGGAACTTCTGTTCCTCTTAAGGGAATACGGCTTATTCAGAGAGAAATAAAAATAAGATTTCTAGGAAAAGATTTTGAGCAGTCATTAACAACTGAGGAAATCCGAAAAGACTGCCTTTTGAAGAATGTGGCCTTTGAGTTAAATACTGAATTAGGCTGAGAGGCTTGGGGAGACTATGCCTGACTGCCTATGCAGATTCACTCAGAGGGAGGAGATAGAATAGTGTAGCTATAGAACAGTAGCAAACAATGCAGCTAGGGGGAGACATAGTGCACAGGGTAAGAGGGAGATTTTAGGTATATATATATATATATTAAGGTGTGGCCGCCAGGAATCAATAATTCAGATTGATTCCATAATTAAAATAGACCCAAGTCAGGATCAGGTTTAAGGTAGTTTATTTACAATTAGGAAGGTAGAAGGTAGGGAAATAGAGAGAGGGAGAGGCTAGCCTGGGCCTACCTGACGCCGGGCCGAGAGGATTGAAAAGATAATTAAACTAGGCTACAAGCGGCAAGGCCTTAGCAATCAGAGAGGCAAGAAGCCTACTTAAGGTAGAGAGTCTGGAAACGCCAAGGTAGGCCAAGGAAGTCAGCCTAACTTACCCATGTGACCATTCAGAGTGGAAGCAGCCTGAGGTCTCAGTGGAGATCCTTCAGCACCAAGTTCAAAGTGGGAACTGCCCCAACAGGAAGTAACCAACATAGAGGTGTGGGTCCACCTCTAATTCAAGTGGACAGATGGCAGCCTCTACACTGATTTAGACTGCCCAAAAGGGCAGTCCCTTGTTCTTGATTTGTTACTTATTGTCACGTGTGGGTAACTAATCTCCCCTCCCGACTAAGGGAGGTGGGGATGACATCATCTCTGGTGGCTAGAGTGTTAACTATGAATGGGCTTGAGCTAATTCTATTTACACAGCAGATTGCTGGGCCTGGGCTCTGGAAAGCCCTGCATTCCAATTCAGCCCCAGCCACTTACTTGCAGTGTGGCTCAGGGCAAGTCATTTAACCCTGTTTGCTTCAGTTTCCTCATCTGTCAAATGAGCTGGAGAAAGAAATGGCAAACTGCTCCAGCATCTCTGCCAAGAAAACCCCAATTGGGGTCATGAGGAGTTGGATATGACTGAACAACAAAGCAGATAGGCCAGCTTAATTGGATTTGGATCTAGAAAATAGATTTAGTCCTTATTCTTTAGGAATTTAAAGTATAGTATAAATTATCTTACATCCCCTGTCATCCTCAATGCTAAATCCTATCCCTTCTGCCTCTATAACATACCTTTCTCTCCCTTCCCCTTGTCTCCACAATGATTATCTCACTCTGCCCCCTTTCCCAAACTCACCTTCTTTTGCATTTCTCTCATCTTGCTATTTCTTCATCCCCAATTGTCTCCTATCCAGTTCCTTCTCTAGGCACTTGGCTTGCACCCTATTTCCTACCCTCATCATTTTGCTTTTGGACTATTCCAGTAACCTAATTGTCTACATAACTGCTAAAATCATTTTCCTAAACCTGAGGCTTGGTTCTGCCACTCTCCTGCTTCATAAATTCCAGTAGTTCTCTGTGCCTCTACATAAAACTTATAGTCTAGTATGGTCTGTTTGTAGGCATGCCCTGGTCCAAATTTACCTTTCTTCCCTAAAAGTCAGTCCATTGTTCCTCACACTTGGGATTTTGTCTTGGTTTCATTGTTGGCTCCCTCCCCTCTGCCTCCCAGAATACCTTTTATTCTTTCAAGACATATTTAAGAGTGTAGCCCTTTCCTTTGAAAGATGAGAGAATCAGAGATTGAGGTGATTTTTCCATGGCCACCATATCAAGGCTTGTTTTCCTTTGGCTCTAGGAGTTGGCCCCCACAGCTTTGTAGGAGGAGCCTGATATATCTTCCACCTCTTAAAGAGTAAAAACTCAAACAGTGAAGGTTCACTATATGTTGCAGTAAGCCACTGGTTTCTAGTCTTAGTTGGAGATACAAATGAAGGTCACTGATGCTATACAGAAAGATCTGCTCCTGAAAAGGCTCCAAAAGGAACTTGAACATGTGGCCAGGGGACCTCAGGCTTCTCTACTTCTCATCTCTCCTCCCTTTGGGAAATTAGAGTCTGAGCTGGGCCAGGTGCCTTGGAATCTTGAGAATCCTTCCCTCCTCTCCCAAATATGCATAATCCAGTTGGCCTTTCCTGGGCTTTGGAATCAAACTGCAGGGCATCTATCTAGTTGGTCTTTTGCTAACCAAAAACAGCTGGCAAGTTGTCATCAGACATCACTTAAGACTTCCAGGTGTTTGTTAGGGAGACCCACTGCCTTCCCAGGCTGGCCATTCATTCCCTTCAGGCAGCTTCAAATTGCTAGAAAGTTTTCTCAACTCTAGAGCCTAAAGCTGGGTGGATACCTCATTGTTTCTAATCTGAATTAAGCAACTGTTAGACCCTCTTCCATGTGGCTGCTCTTCAGACACATGGAGACTACTCTCATCTTCTCACCAAGTCTCTTCTGCATGCCTCACATTCTCCATTCCTTTATACATTCTCTAATTGCATGATCTTCTGTCCCCTCCCTGCCTTCTTGCTCTCTGTGCCCCTGGAAACGTAAAGGCAAACCAGTACCTTCCCTCAAAGAGTTTACATTCTATGGAGGTGGGTGAGGAGACAACATGTACATAGAAAATGAAATAAAAAATAGATACAATCTTGATTCCTTGGAGGTAGGATCAGAATAGACTTTCTCTGGGAGGTGACACTGCAGAGGGGATTGAGGGAGCCCCTTCCATGTTTACGGAATAATATAGGCAAAGATATGGAGGCTGGAGATAGAAGGTCACCTTTGGGAAGTAGCAAGCAGGGCCAGTGTGACTGGAATGTCAAATGTGGGAAGAGCAATAATGCACAGAGAACCTGGAGCCAGATCATGAAGGCTCTTTAAAGCCAAATAGGGGAACCTTCATTTTTTATCCTTGTGGTAAGGCAGAGGGACCCCTCTTGAGGCTTCTTGAGCAAGTCAAGAACCTGGTCAGACCTGTGCTTTAGGACTGTCTCCCTAGTAACTGCATGCAAGGAGACCAATTAAGAGGCTCTTGCAGTAATTCAGGTCAGAGGTGATGAGAACTTGAACTAGAATGGTAGCCTTGTGTTATGAATGGGGAGAAAGTGATCCATGAGACACACACTGTGGAAATAGAATTGATCAGATTTGGCAAAGATTGACTGGAAGGGGGAAGGAAGGGCCAATATTGTGAACCTGGAAGAATGAAGATATGTTCATCAGTAAAGAGGAAATCAGGAAGAAGACAGCCGGGAAGGGGGGGGGGGGGATTATATGTTCTCCAGGACATCCTGTTGGAGATGGGCATTGGTAAAAGGGGTTTGGAGGGAGATAAGCGGAGAGATGTAGGGCCACTCTAGCCTATCAGTGTCCTTCTTAAATTCCAGTGGCCCAAACTGAGTATACCACACCTGTAGGTGTGATCTGATGGAGACTTTGCCATCACCGTCTGGGAGCTATCACTTACTTCCCTTGTTCTAGACCAGTGGTTCCCAAACTTTTTTGGCCTACCGCCCCCTTTCCAGAAAAGCCCCCTGGAAAGTAATTTTCAAAAAATTTTAATAGCAATTAATAGGAAAGATAAATGCACCTGTGACCATCACCGCTCCCCCTGGATCACTGCAGCACCCACCAGGGGTGGTGGCGCCCACTTTGGGAATCACTGTTCCAGACAAATTACTTCTCTTAATGTCATCTCAGAGACAGTGGGCCTTGATTAGAGACCTCACCTTACAGTCAGGAGGACCTGGGTTCAGGTTTGGCCTCTGACACTTCCTAACTGTGATCCTGGACAAGTTAGTTAACCCCAATTACATAGTCCTTGCTATCTTAGAATTGAAACTAAGACAGAAGGTAAGGGTTTAAAGGAAAAAAAAGTTGCAGAGGAGCTACTTCCCTGGATGAAGAGATGGAGTTTCATCCCCCAGGATTCTGTCATTGAAATCCTAAACCTGTTTCTGCAATGGTATAGGTTTGAGGCTTTTCCTCCTTTCCACTTTCCTTGGTGGTAAAGCAGAAGCATGTCTCAGTAGCTTTTGCTTCTATAGTTCTTATAGGGAAGATCATCCAGATGGGGGCTGCTAAGTGACTATGTAGGTTGAGAAACTAAGCCTAGAGATAGGAGGTACTAGGTTCAAATGTAGCCTCAGATACTTCCTAGCTGGGTGACCCTGGGCAAGTCAGTCAGTTAAACCCACTTGTCTAACTCTTACTGCTCTAAGACAGAAAGAAGGTAAGGGTTTAAAAAGAAAAAATGAAAGTAACACACTCTGTGATAGATAACCTGGCACTTGGCAATTTGTCCTGCTTTACCAGTTAGTTTTTTGGTCACCACCTTACCTGGTCATTACTGGTTGATACTGAGAAATGATACAAAATTCTTTCTTTACTCGAGAGAACATCTACCTTGGTCAGAGCCAGGCCTCCTGGCTATTTAAAAACCAACCTTGGAGCCATGGACTTTTTCTGATTTTTCTTTATTGATCAAGTGTTTTATGTTCCAGGAGAAGGTAAGGCAGTCTCTGCCCTCAAGGAACTTACAATGTCAGTTCCAATTTCCTTTGAGTTCCTCCTAGGCTTATTTATTACTTGTTCCTACTCCTCCTACACTAAGGTCAGTAGATTACTGGGATACTTTGCTTAAGAAATAGCTTTGTAGTGAAATAATTTTCATTTTTAAAAAATGAGCAGAACCGTCTTTTGTAGCCCCTGTAGCAGACATTTCAGACATATCTTCTGTTTCTTCTGATTCTTAAGTGAATGAGGCCAACCTTAGGCAAAGTTGGGAAGGTCTTTAAGTCAGTTTAACCCTTTGTGTACCCCTCACCCCCACAAAAAATCATTCAGATTCAAACTCTTTAGTCTGTTTCTTGGTAAAACCGGGAAGAATCTGAAACCCATTTCTAGAATTGTTGATTAATTGGCTGGTTGTACTTTAATGGGACTCATTCATATTAATAATGTGCATTTTAAGGCTTTACTAACTAATTCTGGATATAAGAATTACAAATTTAAACTTTTCCCTGTGTTAGAGGAATTTGGAGCTTTAGTAAGTAGTTGTGGCTATTATAGAAGGGCCCAAAAAATATTTGAAAGTATTTCAGACGATTTACACACACTCTCTCTGTCTCTCTGTCTCTGTCTCTGTCTCTCTCATCTACCCTTGGCCTAGTGGTCAGAAACCTTTTTGGCCGCGAGAGCCATAAACGCCACATTTTTTAAAATGTACTTTCATGAGAGCCGTACAGTGCTCACAGTGCCGCTCCTGTAACAGCGCCTGAAAAAAATTGGACTTTATGGCTCCTGCAGAAAGAGCCACATGTTGTTGACTCCTGGCCTAGTGAGTGGCTGTCTATCTGCCTTCTGCTTAAAGACCCTCCCCAGGCAGAAGTACATTCCACCTTTGCATAACTAGGAGGAGTTGAGATGGTTTTCCCCTTTTATCAAGTCAAGATCAGCACCTGGAGTTTCTTCTTTTTTTTTTTTTCCTTAGGTTGCCCTCTGGGATCATACAAAAAAAGATGAATTCTTCTCTGAAGTCTTCTCTGCAAGAACTCATTTAGGTGTTTTTTTTGGAGGGGGCAGTGTTTTCTCTTATTTTTATCCTTACTGTCTGACAAAGCATCTGGCACATAGGCATTTTAATAAAAACTTATTGAATTGAATAGAATAGTGGCAGCTTTTCTAACTCCTCCTCCACTTCTTTTGGTCACCCTCCTCTGGACTTGTGGCCTTCCTAATAATTTCTTGCTTAGACCTGAACCCCAGAGTCCAAATGTGATGTCAAAAGATCATAAAGTTAGAAGGGACCTTAGAGCTCATCTTTTCATTTTACCAGTAATGAACCTAAATAGGGGGCGTGTCTAAGGATAAAGAGTTGGAACTAAAACCAGACTGCTTCCCTTTTTCTACCTAAGTCATTTCTTTGAGTGCTTAGGAGATTTCTGATTGCATCTTTTTCTTTAATAGAGTAGTTATTGAACATATATTTCTTTGGACTTAGGTTTCTTTTGGCTCAGGTTGTAATGCTTTAAATTATCTAGTAAACTCATAAGAAAATTTATTTTGAGATGGGTATCCCTTGATTTAAGCACAATTGCATATGAAATAAAATAAAATCCTATATCTCAACTAAACACTTTTACAAGTCATGTTGAAATAGAGCTGAGATCATTCCTATCCCATCTTGCTGGCTTAGCACCACCTGCTTCATAGGGAGTAGCAGGTTGTGTTTCATGGCCTTAGCTTTAGGCTCTTCTGCCCAGAGTTTGATGGTTACGGCAGAAAATGTCATGGGGTCACTTAACTGCCAGGACAAATGGGCCCTGACTGCAGACTCAGTGGACCTGGCTACCTGCCTGCTCCTATAGCAGTGAAATAATTGGGACGGTTGCAGCTCCAACCTACTGATACAGAAAAGGTCTACTCTGTGGGAATTTGGATCTTAGGGGGTTAATTAAGCAAGGAATTGAAGTCAGATTGTAATAAATACAATAGAATTATGTTTTGGGATCTTTTCACTTAGGCTGTCTGGTGCGGTGCAGCAGGCTGGATTTGGAGACAAGAGGAGCAATCAGAGGATTGAAGTTTTAGAGACAGGCTGTTTGGAGGTGGCTGGTCACTTGTATTAACTCACTTGGACTTCATTTCTAAAAATGTTCACCTCTAAGCACCCCTTTAGCTCTAAATCTTTGATCCTTTTTATTTCCTGTTTCAATTCAGATTCTTAGTTGTTTTTTTTTTTTTTTTTTTTTTATCCTGGGACTCCATTCTAGGAGCATAGGGTCACAACCAGTAGGCAATGGGTCACTCAGGGTCACCCAGCTGGGAAGTGTCTGAGCCCGGATTTGAACCTAGGACCTCCCGTCTCTAGGCCTGGCTCTCAATCCACTGAGCCACCCAGCTGCCCCCTTCTTAGGTTTAGGTTGCCTAAATTTCGAGGGGCATTATGAGGTTAGGGAGGGTGCGGTAGACATTTTTTAAAAATCACATTGGCTAATTTTGCAGTATTTCAAGAGATTGATTTCAATAACTAAATTCTAGAAATGTATGTGTAATCATTCTCCTAACCTCCAACAGTTTAAACCATTCAGTATTGATTGATTTTAGATTACATACATGTGGCATTCTCATTGTTTTTCCGCATCGTTCTTTTAAAATATAAAACTGTCACTGATAGCTTTTGGTTGTATATCATCTTTATTTACCATTTTCCTCCCTTTGTTGGCCCCCAGCCAGGGTACCTTCCCATATATATAATCAAAATAAATCATTCAGCAAATCTGGCTCCTAAATGCAGTGTTCCATTACCATTTTTCCATTTCATCAAAGCAGAAATGAGGTGCTTTTTTCTAGGTCTTCTTTGAAGCCAAGCTAGGTTGCTATAATTTCACAGAGTTCAACTTTAAGGTATGATGACTCTGTATGTCATTTGCCTGATTCTGCTGACTTGATTTTGCATGAATTCATAAAAAATTTCACATGCTTCTCTATAGACTTTCATATTCCTCATTTCTTATGGTATAGTAATATTCCATTATGCTTCAGAATATTCATGTATGAAAAAAAGAATATTCACTTATGCCACAATTTGTTTAGCTAATCCTTAAATGATGGACATCTACTTTATTTCCAGTTTTTTTCTACCACAAAAAGAGCTTTGCTATGAGTATTTTGTTTAAATATGCATTATTTTCTTTGACTTCTTTGCCTAGCATCTGAGTCAAAAGGCCATGGATCCTCTTAATTGCTTGCTTTAGTATAATTCCAAATTGCTTTTCAGAGTGGTTGGATCAGATGAATGTATTATTGGGTCTTTCTTTCCACCCTTAACTCCACACATGGACTATTCCCATCTTTTGTCATGAATTCTTTGTTTCATCTGTTGTTTAAATTTTCATTCCTCTTCATGGTGACTAGGAGTGGGTCTTTGGTGTGATGGCCAGTAGTAGGCATTTCTTTTGAGGATTGTTCATATCCTTTGACCACTTTCTCATTGGGTAATGGCTTTTGGTCTTGTCTATTTGTGTTGTTTCCTGTAGATCTTGAGAATCAAACTATTTTCAGAGATCTTTGCTAGAAAGATCCTATTGTCCTTAAAGGAACTTATATGGCAGCTAGGCATGGTTATATGCAAATTCAGTTCAGCTTTGACTCTTGTGCTAGAACCTTAATGTAGAACAGTGAGAGACTGGTGACTATTAGAACTTAGGTCCTGACAGCTCATATTCTTGACTTTTTCTGATGTAAGCCATTTATAACTCTTTAATAATTAAATTATGTTGCTATTGAGGAGGATCCTTGGAATCATGCTCTGTAACTGCTCTTACATGGCAGATCCATTCTGTAATCAACTTGAGTGTTAACTACATTTTTTTGTAATCAACTGGTAGTATAAATTAAATGCTTCTATCACAAGTTAGTTTTATAAGCAAAAAAGTGAAGCTGTGTAAATTATTGCTAAAAGATGGACTTCTGAATCCACCTACTGTGGTGGATTGACTGTAATTTGGAGTAATACATTACTTTCGTCAAATTCTTTGAAAGTATGTAGTTTAGTATTATAGAAAAATGTAAGGGTTCTTGACCTAGGTGGTTCAGTGGACTTAAATTGGGAAGATTCAATTTCCTGGTTTAAATCTGGCCTTAGACACTTAGTAGCTATGTGACCCTAGGCAAGTCACTTCATCCTGTTTGCCTTAGTTTCCTCATCTGTAAAATGAGTTGGAGAAGGAAATGGCAAATCACTTCAATATCTTTAAAGGCCAAGAAAATCCAAATGGGGTCCTGAAGAGTGGGAATGGACTGAAAGGACTCAGACTCAGCAACAACTAAGGGTTTTTTCTTGTCTATACTTCCAGGTTTATTAGTGTTCACAACTTACAAGCAGTTTAATAGGCCCCTTAATCCTTTGATAACAGGAAATTTGGGGGTGATGTGAATAGGTTTCCATCAGAATCAATATTCTTGAACTTCTCATTTATTCTTTATTTTAAGACCTACTGAACCCCCAATTTACCTCAGTATTCTGAATTAATTTAGAGTATACCGATTTGATTTTTAACCAGTAGAAAAAGTTCTACATCCTTGAGGTTTGAATGATTCTTGTGCATTTTGTGAATTTTTTTTTCAAAAAGTGATCCTGATATACTTTGGGAAATAGATGCATTTTTATCATACTTATTTTTACTACTACTACTACTACTACTACTACTACTACTACTGATGATGATGATGATGATGATAATTCATATTGTTTTCCCTTTTAAAAAGAGAAACTATCTTTAAAAATATATTCTCATTTCATCTTCACTGTAGCCAATATCCTTATGAGGAAGATAGGGCAGGTATTATCTCTTTTTTACATATGAGGAAACTGAGGCATGCAGATGTTAAATGACCTCAACGAAGTTAAGGTGCTATCAGTATAGGCTTAACAAAGACTACAACAGTCATAAATATTTTTTTGTTTTTTATTTTGTTTTGTTTTTAAACCCTTAACTTCTGTGTATTGGCTCCTTGGTGGAAGAGTGGTAAGGGTGGGCAATGGGGGTCAAGTGACTTGCCCAGGGTCACACAGCTGGGAAGTGTCTGAGGCCGGATCTGCACCTAGGACCTTCCGTCTCTAGGCCTGACTCTCAATCCACTCAGCTACCCAGCTGCCCCCATCATAAAGATTTAATAGTAGTTTACATCTTCGTGGTGAAATAACAGATCTCTAGCATTTATTAAGTTAAATAGGATTAGGTAAGAAGGTAAGTTTTTTTTAACGACTTAGTGTTTTTAGGATGAAATCTTTGACCAAAGATTTAGTAAGAGTTTCTGTTTCTGCTATTAAAGTCTTAACATTTATTGAGATCATAGGGCACTTGTCATTGGGAGATAATGAAAGTCTTTTCCTTGTTTGAGAGGATTTGATAAACTTAAAAATCCACAGGAATTTTGTGGTCACTTTGTGTTGTTCAGAAGTATGAGTTCTTTTCCGAAGTCTTGCAATGCCTCCTCTTCCTTCTTTTCATGCTAATGCACATAATTCTGTATTGCTGGGCCTTCTCTAGATCTGTAGTTATGAGGCAGAGGGATTCTCTATATACTTTCTCTGTGCTCTGCTGAGTTGTTGTAAAGACATTTTGTATTAATCAGAAGTGGGAAGTGTAACAAGCACTCTTTCCCCATCTAAGGTCACTTGGTAGCTAGATGTCTGGGACTGTGGGAGTTATTGATGATGCTTCATCCCAAAGAGAGATGAGGCCAAAATATATGGCAGTTGGGGGAGGTGGTGATTTCAGTTTATTTATTTTACCTGTTGCTCATTTCAGATTTAGTTCTCCCTGGAATGAGTGATTACAGTGAACATGTTGTTCAAAACAAAAGTAGAAATGTAGAGATTATGTAAAAAAATCTTAAATGTTTGTATGCAACATAAGCAGAAGTAGAAGAGCTCCATTGAAACAAGGGTGGTACATTATTCCCTTACACCAGTACAGAGAATATCATTTAAGTTAGGAAGATCTTTTTCTCCCTGCCACATTTAATGAAGTTTCCCATGATCAGCTAGTTGAATACTGTGCAGATAGAACACTAAGATGGGAATCAGAAAGACCTGAATTCATTTGTGGCCTCAAACACATACTAGTGATCTTGAGCAATGCCACTTAACTACTGCCTGCCTCAGTTTCCTTAACTGTAAAATGGAGATAATAGCACCTTTTTTGTAGGGTGGATAAGATAAAGTGAGATGATATTTGTAAAGGACTTTGCAAACCTTAAAGCGCTCTTTAACTATTTTCATAAACTAATATAAAAATAGTATGGTTAAATATGGGACTAAATAAAATTTTTGCGGAAAGACTTTGAGAAAATAGTCATTTTTTTAACTCTTTGGGAAAGTTACTTGTCCTTTTCTAGACTTCATTTTCCTTCCCCATCAACCCTCTTTCTGATAAAGTGGTGATCGAATTCAAGATACTAAACGAGGCAGTCATTTGTAGACTTGGTCAATTTGAGGATTTGTGTTACTTAATTATGAAAATTGTTATAAGGGCTTTGCTGTTGACTTCTTCCTTCTAATTGGTGGGGATGGGGGGAGTGAGAGGGAAAGAAAATAATTGCTTGTTAACTGAAAAATTTTAAAGAAGGGGGAGGGGTATGAATGGAAAGGATCTTCATTTCTTCCCAACTTTAATATTCAGGATTATTTCTAAAATTTACCAAGAAAAATGTGTTGTCTCGAGGCAGCTGGGTAGCTCAGTGGAGTGAGAGTCAGGCCTAGAGACAGGAGGTCCTAGGTTCAAACCCAGCCTCAGCCACTTCCCAGCTGTGTGACCCTGGGCAAGTCACTTGACCCCCCATTACCCACCCTTACCAATCTTCCACCTATGAGACAATACACCGAAGTACAAGGGTTTAAAAAAAAAATGTGTTGTCTCCAAATAGAATTAGAAGGTACTATCAATCAAGATGAACAGAAGTTTGTGTGCCCCATAGGAATAAAATATTAAGTTGTTTGGGTTTTGAACATTGAAAATTTGACTTAGAAGCATCCCCCTTCCCCCCCCCCCAAACAAATTACATTTTTTAGATTAATGTGCTTGGTTTATAGTGTTATCTCCTGTAATAGTGTTTTAAACTGTTTAAACTATTCTTCTCCTCTTCTCCCTCCCCCCCCTTCTTTTCCCCCTCCTTTTCCTCCTCTCTGTGTTTTAGGTTCAGTTGTATCTACTACTTATTGACTACATAGCCTTGGACAAGTCACTTAACCTCATTTTCTTATCTATGAAATGCATGCCATCTCTAGATCAAATTAAAATCTTTTGAAATTGTAAAATTCTGTTTTAAATAAATTTTTATCAATTTCCCTTAAATAGTACTTAAAAGGTAAATAACGCTGATTTTAAAAAAATATTTTTTCTACAACTTCTTTTAATAAAGAAATACCCTTTATGTTTTTTTTTTTTTAACCCATACCTTCTGTCTTGGAGTCAATACTGTATAGTGGCTCCAAGGCAGAAGAGTGGTAAGGGTAGACAATGGGGGTCAAATGACTTGCCCAGGGTCACACAGATAGGAAGTGTCTGAGGCCAGATTTGAACCTAGGACCTCCTGTCTCTAGGCCTGACTCAATTCACTGACCTACCCAGCTGCCTCCAAGAAATAAACAAAATAGATGAACAATGAACAGCAAAAGGCTAGTTTGACTGGAAAATATAGAAAGAGGAGGAGAAATACATGCTGAGTCTGGTAAGGGAGTCTTCAACCATACAGATGGTAAAGGACTTTAAATATCCAACAGAAAAGTTCTTATTTTATTTTTTATTTTATTTTATTTTATTTTATATTTTATATTTTAATTTAATTTTAATTTTATTTTATTTTATTTTATTTAGAGAGAGGCTAGAAGAGCCACTGGAGTTTCTAAAATAGGCAAGTAGCACCACCCCTCTTGGGCCTTCAGAGTGCCCATTCTGAAACTCTGGAGGATAGATTAGAAATGGGAAAAGTTAGAGGCAGGGAGAATTTTGTAAGAGGTCTGTGAGAGCAGAGAGGAGGGAGTCTGTTGTAGAGATGGTAGGGAGATCAACTTGACAAGACATAGCTACTGACTGTACCTGTGGACTGGAGAAGTATGAAAATTCAAAGCTGCTCAGTGATGGTAAATTTTTTGCCTTCTTCCTCTTGAGAGGTGATACATTATATTCAAGAAAGAAAGCATACAGAGCCAAGTTGGTTGATTAGAGGCAATCTAGCTGAACTCTCAACATTGCTCTCTAAATAACTTGAAAGTGAAAGTAACACCTCAAATCAAATTTTGGAGTGGCAGAGCCAACAAAAAGCTCAGGGTAAGAAAATTTTCCAGCCTAAGAAAATTTAGGAGATTGGCAAAAATTTGTGACACCAGGGTGGAAACTTGACCAGAACCCACATATGTGGAATCAGTGATAGGGGCTAAAGTAGCAGCTTTGAGGGCTGTTAGCCAGGCGATGGCAAGGGGGATTGAAACAACTGGTCAGAAAGAAATTATAGGGGACCCTTTTCTGGTACTGGATACAGCTGGCACTGATTGGAAACTTTATTGCCCATACATAGTCTGGGTGGCAGTTCCAGGGTGAAGACTTGGGGGTTGGTCACAAGTGAACAGGGGCCCTAGTTGGAATTCTGAAGCAGAAAGTGTTAGGACTCGTGGCTACAGTAGATCAGGGGCCTTTCCTGGGTAAAGATCAGAATGTATACCAGGAGAGCAATGACCAAACCTTTCCCAGGATCACCTTAGAAGCACCAAAAACTTATAGAACCCCAAAAACAACCCCAAAAAGCCTAAAACTTGAAACAGTGCCCCACCACCTCCACCAGATGAGTGGGGCCCAAGTTTTAACATAAAGTTCAGAGTCAAGAAACAGGCTGAGAAAATGTGCAAACAAAAAGAATTTGATCATAAAAAGCTACTGTGGTAGCAGGGGAAGAGACCAAGATATAAACTCGGACAACAGCGTGAAAACAGCTACAAATATAGTCTCAAAAAAAAAAAATGTTAGCTGGACCCAAACTCATTAAGAATTCTTGAAAGAGTTAAAGAGCTTAAGAGTGGTAAAGGAAAATTTTTTTGATAAGAGAATTAACAACTTGGTAAAAGAGGCACCAAAATTACTGAAGAAAATATCATTTAAAAAAATAGAATTGTCCTAACAGGAAAAGAGATACAAAATCTCACTGAAGAAAATAATTTCTTAAAAATTTAAATTGGGCAAATGGGAGGTAATGACCCAGTGAGTCATCAAGAAACAAAGCAATGTCAAAAGAATTTTTAAAAAATAGGAAAAAATGGGAAATATCTCATTGCAAAAATAACTGATCTAGAAAAAAGATTGAGGAGGAGAAATGATTTAAGAATTATTGAACTACCTGAAAAACATGGTCAAAGAAAGAACCTAGACCTTTCTGGAAATTACCAAGGAAAACTGCCCCAATATCTTGGGTCCAGAGAATAAAATAGAAATGGAAAGACTCTACTGATGGCCTCCTGAAAGAAATCCCACAATGAAAACTCCCAGGAATATTATAGCCAAATTCTGGAACTCCCAGGCCAAAGAAAGAATACTTCAATCATCCAGAAAGAAACAATTTAAATATTGTGGAGCCACAGTTAGCATCATACAAGATTCAATGGCATCTACAGTAAAGGAGTAGAAGGTTTGGAATATGGTATTCTAAAAGGTAAATAATAACTAGGATTATAACCAAGAATAGGCTATCCAATAAAACTGAATGTTTCTTTTATCAGTAACAAATTAATAAATGAATGAAAATCTTTGAAAAAAAGCAAAAATTGTTGGATGTTTTAGTTTGTTTTCCTTAATTGCATTTCTTTAAGAAGGTCTTCTCTTAAGGACATAGAAACAGTGTGGAAAGAACCAATGAGATAAGTTTTGTGTAAGGGAAATTACCAGTCTTATATGCAACAAATTATATTTCTAAATTCCCTTTTCATTCACCCCATGGGGGTCATAAGTAAAATTTCCATGAGATCACAGAATTCAAATGTACTTCTGGGCATAAAAATGGAGTTTCCACTCTGTTCCTTTTCTTTTTTTTTAAAGAAGTCTGATCTTTGCCTCTGAGAAGCCATATTTTATGGAAATAAATTAATATATCAACCACAATATTCTTAAAAAATCCAAAGCAATATTCAATGTTGCTTTCTTTTATTAGGGGACTCAAATTTACATAGTTCTTTAAGATTTACAAAGCGCCTTGTATACATGATCTCATCTGATAATTATAACCTTATGTAGGGATAATTCCTCTCTTCTCCTATAAACTGGTAGGAAATATCTTCATTATATAGTTGAAGAAATTGAGGCTAGAGAAAAGTTAACTTGAACAAAGACACAATGGAAGCCAGTGCAAGAACTAAGCTCTCTTGTCCTCGAGACCAGATTCTATCCAGTGTGCCACCAGAATTCCATGGTGAAAGTGAGCGACTTTGAAACTGTCTTCTACTGTTGACTATCCTTCAGAACCTCCTGAATCCTTTCTCTTCTCTAGGTATTCATGAGTCTTCCCTCTCTTGTGTCTCTTCCCAACACCTCAGTGTCTTTTAAGAGAATCTACCCTCATGCTATTCCCCCTAAACATAAGTCTGCCCCAGCACTCTGCCTTGAGCTTCTCTATATGCTCTCATGTGGTGTTTCCAAGGGTTATCTCTAAGCAGATCACTCCTAGATCTATACATCCTCCTCTGATCTCTTTCCCGAGTTCTAGTTTCACTAACTGCCTGTCGAACCATTTAAACCAGATGTTATCTTTTCCCCCAAAACCTTCCCTTCTGGTCTCCCAGTTTCACCTCCTTGGACCCCTTCTGTGGCCCCTTGCTTTGCCCCTCCTGTTCCATAGTACTACCATGCTCACCTGCTTGCTATTTTTAACACAAGTTCCCTTCTCTGTTCCTTTGTGTAAATTGCTTTCAGTATTCTCCTTCCTCACCTTCCCCTCCTTAGAATCCCCAGCTTCCTTTCAGATGCTATTCAAATCCCACCAACTACTAGTGCCATCTGTGCTACAAGTACTTTTTTGTCTACCCTTTAAGTGTCCTGCTTATATTCATAGGTGTGAGTTTTCTTCCACATTAGCATGCTAATTAACCCACAACTCTTAGCACAGGACCTGTCATACTATAAGACCATAATAGAATTAATATTTGTTATTGTTTTTTTTTACTGTCCTATAGAGTAAAGGACCAAGAAATACTGATACTACTTTGTGGCACATCTAATTTTAAAAAGAGAAAAATAGCAGGTTAACAAAACCAATATATCAACAGGGGCTTATAGTAAATTCATTATTCCACAATTATAATTTTTCACCTCTACAAAGATGGGAGAGATACATTTTCTCAACTTCTCTCTGGGGCCAAAGTTTGTTCATTATAGTGACAAAGCTTTCAGTTTTGTTTTTTTCGTTCTTTCTTTTGGCACACTTTTAAAGGGTTTTCTAAAATAGAAAATTACACTAGGGAAAAAGTATCCCGCAGAATGTGGGACAGTCACCCAATTAGCACAAAGAGACAGTTGTATTACATAAAAAGGATCACTGAGGAAGCTGTGATAGCATCAGAAGGTGGGTGTTATGCATAGATAAGATGATTTGTAAAATTTCATTAAAACTTCATTTATAGGATTTATAGATCTAGAGCTGGAAGGGCTCCCAGAAGCCTTCTGATTCAACCCCTCATTTTATAGAGGGGGGACGGAACCCAGAGACAGAAAGTACTGAACTATCTCACTAAGTTACTTTAACTTCCTAAAGATCTGACAAGTGTTATTTATAAAATATCCAGATAATAAATACAAAACTGGAAAAGATAGCTAATTCACTAAATTACAGATGATTAGGCCAAAACTATAATGCTAAATAAGATTAAATTTAAGAAGGAAAAATAGAAATTCCTAAATTGAGGTTTTAAAATCTAATCATAGACAAATAAACACATCATTGTAATAGGTTATCCTGTAGAAATGGCAAATAGCAATCATAAAAAACCTTTTTTTTTTTTTGGAGTTACAGATTTACAGAGAATTTTTTTTTAATAACTCTGAAAGGCAGGTATTGTCAACAATCCTTACTTTTCACTCATGAGGTCAAATGAGTTCCCCAAATGTCACAACTTCTTTCTCCAGAATTTTAACTTGAGATTCTGACTCCATTTTCATGGAGGAAAGAATACAAAGAAATGTGTAAATATTATGGACAGAGCTGAATAGCACAGAAAAGAAAATTAGAAGAAGAAGACTATGCATATTGGCTATAACTAATTTTTTAAACAAAACAGAAACAAAATATTTCTAGTTACACCAAAAAGACACTGAAAGAAATCATAAACCAAATAGAAGTCACAAGCCAAATTTCTATTTTCTGAAGATTTATTTAGTGCAAAAAAAAAAAAAAAGAATCCTTTGAAGTAATTGTATTATTTGAATTCCCACTGCATATTTCCATTGGGCTGGATCCAGTTATCATGTTTTACATAGTTTTAAGTTTGAATATTTGTGATAAGTTCAGGAGATTCATGATTCTCTAACTGGGTCCTGACCGTTTGTGTTTTTATTTGGAATTTTAGTCAAACCAGCATTTGTTGATTATCTGTGTATGCAAAATAGAGACAGCAGCTCTTGCGGAAAAAAAGGTTTGGGAGTTTTAGCTGAACAGAAAGACAAAATTAGGTAGAGTTTCCAAGAAAGCCAAAACAATTGTTTATCAATCAATAGTCATTAATTCTAGGGCGTGATGGTGAACCTATGACATGCATGCCAAAGATGGTACACAAAGACCACTCTGTGGGTATGTGCCACTCACCAGAATTGGTTACTAGAAAGGCAGAGGGACTCCATGGAGCTTATTCCTTTCTCCTCACCACTGTGCCTCCCCACCCCTCTGCCCAGCAGCCCAATGGAAGTGTTTACTCCTTCCTCTGAGCAGAGCATCTGGACCACTCCCCTCCATTTCTCACTCCCCTGTCTGGGGTAAGGTGGTGAGCCTGGGGGTTGGGGAAGGCATGGCATGTAGTCTCTAAAATATTCTAAAAGGTTTGTCATCACTGGTCTGTGGGCTCTATGTGACCTCTAAGGGCCATGTCTGACAATCTTAAGTCTTTTTCTCACCTGGAATTTATCACCTTTCAAGTGGAGGAAGAAAATGCTTTGCCATACTGAATAGTGTTGACCCTTCATGCTTCCTCAAGCCACAGGGACAGTCAATAGCTGTGTCCTCTCAAAGCAACCTCCCTACTATTTCTCCAGTCAACCCCTCCTCTCTACTCACACATACCTCTTCACTCTTGCTATGATTTACAAAACCTTTCCTCCTACCATTTCCCATTTCCAATCCATCCTCCGCAAAGCTCCATAATCATCACTCCTAAAACCCAAGATGGGTGGTTCTACTTCCCTCTTCTAGAAACTCCAGTGGCTTTTCTGGCCTCTTTCTAGGATAAAATACAGACTTTCCTGTTGAATATTCAAAGCCCTTTACCATCCATAAGGCTGTAGACTTCCTTTCTGGGTTCAGTACCCATTTCTCCTCCTCTCCCACTCTTATACTTCAGTCAGAAGGACCCTATTGCTGTTCTCCATGCATAGCTTTCCCTCTTCCACTTCTGGGACTTTGTATTGGCTATGCTACATGCCAAGGATGCTCTCTCCTTGACTTCTCCCACTTTGGAACCTTTATCTCCCTTCAAGGCTCAGCTCAAGTCCTACCTCCTCCATCAAGAGAACTTTCCACATTTTCTGCTTCTTAGTGCCCCTTTTCAGATCACTGGGTTTATTTCTTTTATACATATATCTGCACACTGTCTCCCTAATTTAAATGTAAGTGGAAGCTCAAAGTCTATTTAATTTTCTTCTATGTATCCCTAGTGCTCAACATTGTACCCGATACAGAACATGTGCTTCAATAAATGCTAATTTATTTATTCCGTTGGTTAGAGTACTGATGTTTATTTCAACACTTAAACACTTTATTTTTTTAATTTAATTTTTTAATTGATTAATTAATTTAGAATATTTTTCTATGGTTACATGATTCATGTTCTTTCACTCCCCTGCTTCCTCCCCTCTCGGAGCTGACGAGCAATTTCACTGGGCTTTACTTGTATTGTTGAAAGTCAACATGCCCAATCATATACCTATCGAACCATGTGATCAATCACATGTTTTTCTTCTGCATTAAACACTTATTCAGAGGAAGGAAATTTCTTACTCATTTGCTGTAGTCATTCATAGTATATTTAGTCTTTTTTAGGGACAAGGGCTGGTTAATGGTAAAAAAAAATTAAGATGAAAAGAGGGTGAGATTTTAGGTTGCTGAAATCTATTACATCTTCTTGTTCATTGGTGCTATTCATCTTTCAGTTCACTTGTGTATGGCTGATTTTTTTAAGAATATAAGAATATTTGGAAAGCAAGACTTAAAATTGTGCTTTAAAAAAGTTACTAAAATATCCATACTTCTGGGTATATTAACTTCTAAAAGATCACAAACAGAAAGAGAAAAGTCCCATACATACCACAGTATTAATCAAGGCACTTTTTGTAGTAGCATAGAACTAAACACAAGTAGATGCCCACTGATTAGAGGGGATTGGCCAAACAAATAGTGACACACACACATAATGGAATATAATATTGTACTGTAGGAATGATGAATATGAAGAATTCAGGGAAGCAGAGAAAGATTGTATGAACTGATTTAGAATAAAGTAAGCAGAACCAGGGATATCCACACTATGACCACAACAATAAAAATGGAAAGAACAGAAAAATGCAGTGGAATATTGTGTAATTAGAATGGCTGCTCTGGACCTCAGAGAAATACTGGAGCAATTAATCTTCTTCCTTTCATTACAGAGGTGGGGAGACAATGGATGTGGAATATTTCCTATATGGTCAGACATGATCTATTTGTGAGTTAATTTTGATGACCAGCTTTTCTCTTTTTAAAAACCTGTTTTTATTAGGAATGCATTGCTGGGTGAAAAGGGATATATTTGGAAAGAATGTATTATGAGAACAAAAGGCATCATTAAAATTAAGCGAATTATTTTTCAAAGTACAGAAGGACTATAACAAAACCTAAGTTATTTTGAATGTAACCAAGTTGGCTAATTGAGGTTTGGATTTTATTGTTAAGATATAGGAGAAAGGGTGAAATAGACTATGCATATTTTGAAAAATGTCCCAGTGGCCAGTAGAACCAAGAAGATGGAACCTTTCCCCTTTAGTTTCAGGCCTGGATAAAGAAGCTGGAAAAAACTTGAGGGGGTGAGGTAGAAATATCTTAATAAATCTTCTTTCATTCCCCTGGGAAAGTGTTGCATGTTTCTGACTTAAAGCACAAGTTGCTAGAGAAGATGAGAATTTATGTGAGAGATGAACAAATTACATTTTCTTTCTTTCTGTCTGTCTCCTCTCTCTCTCTCTCTCTCTCTCTCTCTCTCTCTCTCTCTCTCTCATATCTTGTCGATTCTGCTTTTATCCAAGTGAAATGACTATCTGTTTGGACTCCTGCCACAATTCTTAATTTAAAAAAAACAAACCCCAATACTTTTGGAAGATTCACTGTGGATTACATTATATCAAGCCATACACTTCTCCCCTCGTTCACTTAAAATGAGATTTATGAAAATGTGCTTTTTGCAGCTTTTGAGTATGGTGTCATTTAATCACATGAGTTAATCTGGTTTGAATACATTAAAATTGAATATATTTCATAGAAACCTCCCATTGAAGGAACCTTAAAGATCTTGTAGGTTAACCCCCTTCTGATGCCTGAATTCTCCATCTGTGGTGGGGATGAGGGATTTGCAGTGGGACCTTGGGGTAGGGGAAGGACCCTTCAGATAGTGTGGTCAGAATGTTGACCTTGGAGTCTTGGAATCAGACAAATCAGACTCAGTGCCATGGGAAAGTCATAGCACCTCTGTGAGTCTCAGCTTTCTTATCTCTAAAGTGGGAACAAGACTACCCATTTACCTCAAGTGTTGTTGCCAGGCTCAAGTTAGATAATATATGTCAAGGGCTTTGCAAATATCAACTATTATTAGTGGGTTTATTTATACCTCTTAAGTACCTGAGCCCTGTTTGGGCACTTGAGGGCTAGTGTCCCTACATTTTGCTCTTATCTGCTTATCACTTATGGAGTCTAATTCTCTCTACAGTATAATTCTGTCTTTTCACCTTGTAAGAAATGCAAATATATTATTCAACTTGCTTGCATTTTTTTGCTAGGATTCTTAGGACCTTTTGTTTCCATGTAAAAGAGGCAGTTTATTCTAATTTGTAGAGTGTGGGGTCTGGAAGCCAAGAACCCTGAGTTCAGGTCATGTCTTTGACAAATACTGGCCTAGCTGTGTGACCCTGGGCAAGTCAGTGAACTTTCAAATGTTCTAAACAACTCTCCCAAACTCTTAAAACTTCTGTCTTCATATAATTTCTAAGATCTAAGAGTAATAAGGGGTAGGCATTTGGGGTTAAGTGACTAGCTCAGGCTCAAACAACTAGAAAAGTGTCTGAGACCAGATTTGACTCCCAAGGCTTCTTATCTCTGGGCCTGGTGATCTATCCCGTGTTGCCTAGCTGCCCCTGAGATCTGGATTCTGATTGCAGTAGCCACATTGAGCAGATTCCAGTGAGACCTGGATGAAGTGCCTGAACTCTTTGGTTTCCCCATATATAAAGTGGGAGACATAAGGCCTGCTTGGCCTGGCTCCCCAGGTTGTTAATGGGATCAAGTGAAACCATGTGTATGAATTGGGACCAAAAAGTAGCACCCTCAGTTATACTTAATAGTCATAAGCTGATTTATACCTATGTGCCTTTTTAAGAATTATTTATTTCCACATTTTTATTTTGGCGTAGTCTGGTTTGCAAAGGCTATTTTATTTAGGGCTTGTTAGCAGGACCTTTGAAACAGATCTAGGTACAAAAATCTCATTAGGGATAGGCACTAGGCCTGTGTTTTTAGTATCTTGAGATTTCCCCTCTAGCAATACAGTTGTATCCTCTCAGCAATTTACAGGTTTTAGTGATCTGGCCACAGTCACAGGAGCAGTATGTATCATACCTGATCCCAGGACTTGCTGGCTTTATATCTGCCTTTTGGAAATCATTTCTCATGTGTTCATTGTGGGTAGAACATAGCTCAGTGCAGCATTTTCAGCAAATTCCCATCAAATCATAATTATGGGGGCTGTGAACTGCTTTAGAAAAGAGCTCAAAGTGTACAATAACTGGCTTATACTGGATGCTCGTTGGAAGTAACCCTGATACTTTTCCTTTGTCATTGGGAGGGGCTGAAGTTATAATTTGTGCAGGGGGCTTGCAGTGCTTGGTAGAAGTTTGAGGGTGTGAATTTCTGGGACAAACATCGCGTTGTATTCCCCAAAATGTAGCTATTTAGATTGAGTCTATGATCAAACTATCAGTTTATAGGTGGGTGTTGAGTCTGGCTCCCATGCCATCATGGCAAATGACTTCTACTCTATTTGTAAATAAGTACCACTACCCTAGTGTGATTCATAAAGCAGAGTATCCATCATAAGACTGAGAGTTGGAAAGGACCTTGAAAATCAGTAATCTCCTTTAAGGAAAATATTGCCCCATTTTTATCTTTGTTTCCTCAGTGCGTGGGGCATGGAAGAATCATTTCATAAATTCTTGTTGGTGGAGTGACCATCTGGTTCAGTTCCATCATTTTTTATATAAAGGAACTGAGACCTGGAAAGGTTAACCTACCTGAGGCCACTAACTGGGATACTCTGGTGCCCTAACTCCAAATTCTGGGCTGGTTTCCCTTATACCGCATTGCCATCTTTTTTTGACATTATCCGTATTTGGGACCACATTTAGGTTTTTAAAGTGTTTGATTACTGATTTATGATTTTTTCTTGTTGGTGTTAGCAAAGAGGGAATTTGCACGCAGTTACAGAGTCCTTTTATTTAACTTAATTTTTGAGTTTGAAGATTATTTTAAAAAAATTTAAAAATGCAATCAGGTTAGATCAAGTTTAAGGTCAGATTATACTGTATCAAAAATTCAGTATCTCTTTCCTTCCAAAGAGAGAATATTAAAGGATTTAAATCAAGACTTAAAATAATCATTAAACTGTCCAGCAAACCAAAGATAGATGAATGGGTGAATGAAGAGTCTGTAATAGTTTTGTCTTTTAAAATTATACTTTAAAAAGAAGTAGTCTTTTCTATTTTATCTCTTGAGAACCCAGAAGTTTCTATGCTTGTTTTCTTTATGAAAAGATCATAGGAGGTGGCAGCTTGGGTGGCTCAGTAGATTGAGAGCCAGGCCTTGAGACAAGAGGTTCTAGGTTCAAATCCTCAGGTACTTCCCAGCTATGTGACCCTGGGCAAGTCACTTAACCCTCATTGCCTAGTTCTTACCACTCTTCTGCCTTAGAACAAATACACAGTGTTGATTTGAAGAAGGAAAAAGAGAGAGAGAGAGAGAGAGAGAGAGAGAGAGAGAGCGAGCGCTCTTGAAGACATCTCATCTGGCCTTCTTGATTTGCAGTTGAGAAATTCTTTGAGGCTCAAAGAGATTAAAATGACTTATCCAGGGTCCTACAACTAGCAATCATCAGAAGCAAGTCTTCTGCCTCCCAAGTCCAGCTTACTATCTATCAGTTTTCAGTGTACAACCTTGGATGAGTTTAGTTAGCTTAACTGGATAAAATATTTCACCAATAATATTAATAATGATAATGAAAATGGCATCCCTGTCAAGAAATTACTTTATTCCTGCTATTAGGAGGCAAGAGATGCTGAAGTCAGCATAACACAGTTTCAAAAATCAGTGTGTCTAGTGTGTTATCCAGGTATGTATACAGATTGGCATTTTTAAGTGTATTAACTTTCAAGACTAGATTTTAAACTAGTGCTCCCATTTAGTAATAAATACTAATTTATTTAACACAAAACTTAAAAAATAATTTTCCTCTTGTGGACAGATGACTTGGCTTTTAAAAATAATCAGCGGACAAACATTTATGACGAGTGTGATTAAATAGTCTTTTTTTAAAAAGTCATGGTGTGTTTGGGGATTATTTTAGGTAAAAAAATATGTGGAAATTCAAATACAGTATTATTGATGTTCCTTCTTTTACAGATGGGGTCAAGGATTTGGTCTTTTGGGGTCCATCTTTGGAAAGGACAGTGCAATAAACCAGCCAAACAGTGTTTTTGGACTTACATTTTATATACTACAGCTGTTACTTGGTAAGTATTTAATCAGTATTATAAAATCCATTTGTTGTCACTTAGCGTGTTGGGCCAAAAAACTACTTTTAATGTATAAAAAAGTGATTTGCTAAACAGTGCTTTATTAGTAACAGAACCCACATTTTGCAACACTTTAAGGCAATTATTAAACATCTGATATGAATATAGGTGAACTCATATATTTAGACAAAATAAGGGTTTTCAGAATCTAATGTCTAGGATAATCTCTCCAAAAGTTATAGAAAATCTTTCTAATACTGTAAATAATGACATAATACCAGAAATTGTCCTCCAAATCTGTTGTTTTACAGTGTACATTTCAGAACTTGATCGTTTTGCTTTATAAGATGGTTGACATGAAGTAGTCATTTTGAATGAAAAAAGATTCTCTAGAAGATCTGTAGGACCTTGCCACCAAGAGACAGTATATGATAGTACCCGTATCTATCATGGTTCATCTCCTTCTACAACCTTTGGTGTGATAATGCTCTTCCTGGTTATTGATTGGTCCAGAGAACCCTAGCTCAAATTTCTCCTGTCTGATGTGGCTTCCTAGTGGGCCATGTTGACAAGGATTTCATGGTCACCTTAGGATATGAGGGCCCACCTGTGGGGTTATAGGCTTCTTCAAACTATGATGTACTGGAGTATGCTTGTTGAATATCTTTTCTGTGTTGTGGCTGTCAGCCTCCTTGTAGTAATCTCTTTTTTAAATAAACATGCCATACTTCCAGTTTTTTGCTTATTAGGTTGTAGATTCCTTATGATTTATCTAGATTAAATTTACACTGTAGTCTGTAGTTTGGTAGCACACTAGACACAGAATCACTGTTCCATATTGTGGTTTTTAGTTTTGTTTTTTGACCTGAAGCTGTGATTTTAGAACTCATTAGAAAGCTTCCTTTAATAGTAAAGATTGGCAGCTGTTCACAAATTGGAATCATAGACCATTGAAGCAGGTGTAATTTGAGCCTTAGCCCTTGGGCCAATCAGATCCTAGGAGGAACTTTGTCACTTTGTGGACTGAGGGTGAGGGTGGGGTGGATGAAGGGATGTTGTAAAGGAGGACCCTGAGATTAGTTAACTTGCCCAGGGAATATCACCTGTATGTGTCTGAGGAGAGACTTAAACTCAGGAGTGTCTGACTCAATCATAGTCACTTATCTGCTGCTTGCTCTTAGCTGCCTTTCACTTCATACCTAATAGTTGAGTAATCTTGTTATGCTCTTGGGAAGCAATAGTGTAGAATGCAAGAATATTAGCAATGTAAGAATTTCTACCATGGATCAAAACTATGGTTCTTTCAGTGTTCCATATCTGCCAAGTACTAAGAAATATTTTCAGGAAGGTCATGATTATTTGATTATGCTTTTGACTTCCTGGGGCTTCTCACATCTATAAAATGAGGGGCTTGGATGCATAGACCTCAAAGGAACCCAAGACGTCTAGCTTTAAGTCTTTGATAATGTAGTTCTGCTAAGACCTCTCGACTTTCAGAAATCAGGGACAGACCCCCAAACATGTTATTTCTCTTACTAACTTGCAATGGATCTTGCCTCCACGACTTCATCTAGATATTCTTTGTACATACTTGTTTTCAGTCTATCCCTTCTTTTAGGGAAATGAATTCTAGGACTTGACTATTTGCAGTATAAGTGAATACTTACATTTATTTGTTCAAGAATGAACTTAAAGCTTCCTTGGATGCTCCCTAGTTATCTAGTGTTCCAAGAATTGTTGGTGAAGAAAATCTGTTTATCCCTACTCATGTCCTTCATAGTTTTACTGATTTAGAACCTACTTTCTTGCACATTTTTCTTTTCATAAGGAAGTGTTTTGATCCTTTAACTTGTCTTCTATGGACTCTTCTCTCCTTTAGGTATAGTACTTATGACAGGGGTCGGCAACGTATGGCTCTTTCTGCAGGAGCCATAAAGTCCATTTTTTTTCAGGCGCTGTTACAGGAGCGCCCACTGTGAGCATTGTATGGCCCTCAGGAAATTACATTTTAAAAAATGTGGCGTTTATGGCTCTCATGGCCAAAAAGGTTGCCGACCCCTGACTTATGAACTACATGGAATTTAGCTGTAGACAAACTATGAGTGTGTACAAAGGTAGGATGTTTTTAGACCTTTCTATGGTAATTGACCAGTCAGTGGCAAGCCTTCTGGCCACCATAGTGCACCAAAGAGATCTCTGAAGGGGGCAGACTACAGTGACCCCAGGTCCCTTTCTTGTGCTGTCAATACTACTAGATTAATTGTCTTTGAAGTATATCTTCCCCCAGGCCCCATGACCTTATTTTGTTTGGGCTGGAGGATATGTTACTTTTGTGTCCATACTTACAGCATGGGGATTTCTCTTCATCTCTTTTGTCTTGGGGTTTTCTGATGCAGAAGAGCTTATTATTGCCTGTAAGCATATACATTTATTTTTTCATACACTGTGCCATTTGTAACAACCTTTTTTTTTTTTTTTTTTTGCTTTTTACCCTTACCTTTATTTTTTTAATTAAAAAAATTTTTTTTAAGATTTTGAATATTTTCCCATAGTTATGTGTTTCATGTTCTTTCCCTCTCCCCCAAACCTCCCTAACCCCACTTAGCCGCCACACAATTCCACTGGGTTTTACATGTATCATTGTTTAAGACCTAATTCCATATTATTGATAGTTGGACTAGAGTTATCATTTAGTGTCTACATCTCCAATAATATCCCCATCAGCCCATGTGTTCAAGCAGTTGTTTTTCTTCTGTGTTTCTACTCCCACAGTTCTTCCTCTGAATGTGGCTAGTTTTCTTTCTCATAAGTCCCTCAGCCTTGCTCTGGATTCTTGCATTGCTGCTAGTAGAGAAGTCTGTTATGTTTATCAGTCTATCAGTGTATCAGTCTCTGTGAACAACATTCTCCTAGTTCTGCTCCTTTTACTCTGCATCAATTCCTGGAGGTCATTCCAGTTCACCTGGAATTCCTCCATTTCATTATTCCTTTGAGCACAATAGTATTCCATCACCAACAGATACCACAATTTGTTCAGCCATTCCCCAGTCGAAGGACATTCTCTCATTTTCCAGTTTTTTGCCACCACAAAGCATGGCTATAAATATTTTTGTACAAGTCTTTTTCCTTATTATCTCTTTGGGGTATAAACCAAGCAGTGCTATGGCTGGATCAAAAGGCAGATAGTCTTTTAAAGCCCTTTGGGCATAGTTCCAAATTGCCATCCAGAATGATTGGATCAATTCACAACTCCACCAGCAATGCATTAATGTCCCAATTTTGCCACATCCCTTCCAACATTCTCCACTTTGCTGTCATGTGTAACAAGCTTTTTGGGTCATTCTGCTCTATACGCTTTATCTAGAAATGTAATTGTTAATTAGACTCTCTAAGCCATTTCTTATCCATAGGAATCATAGAATTTTTAGAGCTACAAGGAAGCCATTTAGCTTAACTCTCATTTTATAGATGAAGAAAATAGGCCCAGAAAGGAAGAGAGTACTTTGACCAAAATCAAATATTTTACACCATAACTTTGATCTTCTTCTTAAGGCATTGCTGTTTCTTGTATATATGCCTGCTGTCCCTGCCAACTGATTTGTTTAATTTTTTTTTTAATAACCTTTGATGTATTGAGCATTAGGGCTTTTTCAGAGTTTCAGGAGACTACATCCACCTTGTTCCTGTTTGGCCCGTTGCTTACTTTACTTTCAAAAGAATTCTAGATGAGGTATGCACAATTCCTCCCAGCTGACATTGAGATGCCTCTCTCCCAAGGCAGCTAGTGCTGAGGAAAGCTGCCAGCTAGCTATAAGATACCCTCTCTCTTCTAATGTTTATGTTGTAATATATTAAAAGTGCCTGTGATAGATGACAGTTGCCCAGTGATATGAGATGACAGTGTGTACTAGGCTGCATTTTGGAGCTTTGAGTGCATGTGCTGTGTGTGAGACCTCTTGAGTGTTACACTGGTAAGTTACACTCTAAGACCTCAAGCTTTTGGTTACCAAAGATAGATTTCCTACACAAATTCCCCCAACTTCATATTCAGGTTCATGGGAATGGATTGATATCATTGAAAGCATATTAAAATGCTAGGCATCTTTTGGCATGTCAGGCCTCCAAATACTATGATTTCATATAAAACACTGGCACCATAACGGCTCACATGGACTTGTTGGCCCAGAGGAGGCTGAGTTCTTGTATACCTAAAGCAAGTTGTCAGTACTAATATATTGTTGCTACTGTATGGCTTTCTTCTGTCTCTTCCTTCCCCAGATCTATTCCTTTCTTATTTTATTCCCTGTCTCTGAGCTCTGTTCTGCTAAAGAATTTCTCTGTAAAAGGTGATTAATAGAAGTCCATCCCTTTTTTTCAGAGGACTAATGACACCACAGGGCAATGACTTATTTATGAATTGGATTTAAGTGGGGCAGAGTTACATAAGGTCATCAGCCCCGTTTCCTCTTCTGGAATCATTGAAATCCATTGGCAAGTCAAAAGTCAGGATGGCTGGTTATGGCCTAGGATGCAATGACTTTGGCATCTTCGATGTCTGCTCAAGCTCTAGGTGCCCCACAATGCCATTCACCTTCATGGCCAGTCTATTCCATTGAGGGAATTCTTCATGTGTGTGGTAGACATCTCCCCAAGTCACAGCAGGTTTGATGTCTGTCTCCTCAACCTGGTTTAGTCCATCTGCTGAGATGGCTTTTACTTGGGTGTGGCTATAGCCTTGGAACCACACGTGAGAGCTGGGTAACAGGTAGACACCAAAGGTGAATGAGTAGCCCTGAAAGGACCCCACAAGTCCTCACACTAGAGGCCTTCCTACACATCCCATACACCCCAATGAGGGCCTGTCAAAGGTGTGTATATAATGTATGTAAATCTGTCCATATTAGAAATGTGAAAGGCCAGTGGGGTATAGTAAATAGAGTTGGCTTCACAGCTAGAGAGATATGGGCTCCAGGCCTGGCTTTGACACATCCTGAGCAAATGACTAAACCTCTCTGTGGCCCAAGTGTAACTTTCTAAGAGTAGAAGTTGTAGGGCAGGTGCAGGGTTCACTACATTGGTAGAGATGGCTTCCTTCCCTGGAGACTTCCCATGAAATTCCAGGTGTGGTCCCCTTTTCTATTCTATTGGAAATGCATTGACAAGTTTTCTATTATAGGGAATCTTGTGGTGATTTCATTAAGTAATCATCCTTTATTTTTCTTGGATTTTCATATATTGTGCTTTATCAAAAATAGAAAATACCTATTTAATAGGTAGTTATCCAGATGGTAGGCTGTCTCCCAGAGTTCTGTGAGAATTAGGTTTCCTGTAATGTATTTGAATCATTTGTTTTTGTCTTGATGCTATCCATGTGTTTTTGAAATGGTGCTTCAATGAAAAAAAAATGGAGGAGGGAACATTATTAATATATGAAGAATGAGGTGGATAGTACAGCTAATGAATGCCTTGAAGAACCTCATTAAAACTTAATGGCCATCCATGGATTCCTAGCAGAAGAGTTCCTGAAGGTCCTCACCCTAAGAAAGTGATTGGGTTTTGTATGCTGGACTAATAGACCTAGCAGCATGGAGAGGTCACTAATCACTATTTTTCTTGCTAAATGACTTGCCTATTTTAAAAATGCAGCAAAAGAGAAAAAGCATCTGGAAGCAGGTATGGGGTTTGGGAAAAGGGAAATGGAAGGAATTTTGAAGTTACTTTCCCTGCAATATTGACAGCCCCCAATGGGAATGTTGTAAATGGGGAGGGTATCTGCAGAAACAGCTCTATTTGACCAGCCTATTCTGCAGTTTGTGTGCTGATGGTTTTAAATGGCAAACTGCCAAGCTCATGGTCATCTTTTAGCAAGTACTACATGTCCTCTGTATAAGGCCTGGGACCTGGGCAACTGCTTTCTCAGGGAGACCTGAAGGCACCATTGATTGACTGACTCTGGTACTGCTCTCTCTCTCTTGCAGGCATGACGGCCAGTGCAGTGGCAGCTTTAATCCTCATGACATCATCCATAGTGTCTGTGTTAGGGTCCCTATACTTGGCCTACATTCTGTACTTTGTGCTGAAGGAAATTTGCATTCTCTCTTTTGTCACATACCTGCTGAACTTCATTCTCCTTATCGTCAACTACAAACGACTCGTTTACTTGAACGAAGCCTGGAAACGGCAGCTGCAGGTGAAACAGCACTGACCCAGCCTGGCGAGCTCTGAACGGACTGTCTGGAGACCCTTTGTCCATTCGGTTTATTTTGCAGTAATTTTTTTTATTCTTCATATCAGACACTTTCCCTAAGAATCTTCAACTGATTTTTAAAAAATCCTATCAATTAGAAGGGGCCCTATCTATTTTCTGTGTCAATCTTCCGTTTAAATATGGAAACAAAAGAGGATACTCCGAGCCAATCAAAGACAAGCTTTAACTTTCCTTTGAAGATGTTTCTGAAATAACAAAGTATAGTTTTTTTTCTCCCCAATCCCCTATTGTCAAGTGAAGCAACAGTTGCTAGTAATTCTCTTACATGTATAAATTCAGTTTCAGGTATTAAAAATGTGATCATGACATGAAAATATTTTAGAATAGAGATACTGTATTAAATATTGCCATGTTTACAGTATGTAATACATTTTTAGCCGATGGATTGAAACATGTAGATTCAACTAGAATCCATTTATGTGATATTGTCAATAAAGGTAGAAATATTGGATCCATCCCTGCAGAGCTCACTCTACAGTTTAGTTTAAAGTGTAGCAATGAAGAATTTTCAGCTCATAGTTGACTAACGAAATAGTGGAAGGAGTCAGGAAGCCCAGCCACGTAGGTAGCGTCTCAACAAAAGCACTAGTAGCTGTGGCTGCAGGGTTAATTAGCCAGCACTTGGACCCTAGGGGTGTTGGGCCCCTTCCCTGCACCTCTTCTTTAAGGAAGAAACTGAAGTTGAAAGAAGGCCCCAGTCAAGCTTGTATGAAGTCACGAAATGGGACCGATTGTTACCTACACAGGATGAGTGACAGAACTTGGCCACAAGGAAGGTGTCTCTGGGACATGAAAGATGGCAAGGGGAGTGGGGAGGCATAGCTCCTTTAAGAAAGGTCGAAGATATTAACTTCTTAGGGGTCCTTAGGGGCTTCATTTCTTCCAAAAGTTGAGTTTTCCTGCAGACATTTTTCATTTGAATTGGTGCCAGACAGCCAAGCAGTGTTATGACTCACTGGTGACAGGTATATGAGTACGCCCAAGGACTGCAGAGGAGAATGACAGAGGAGAAGCCCATGTGGCTTCAGAGTGATTTCCCAAGTGGCTGAGTTCTGCACTAACTAAAGAGCCCTAGAGTTGATCTGGTTTAGAATCTCAGATTTGTGCTATATTTAGAAGTGAACTTTCGGCTTGACACCCTGCACTTCACAGGAGACTCAGTCTACTTAGTAGGGAAAAGAAAGTTCTGTAGGTAATGAAGGGAGGGAGGCTTCAGGAGTGCTGGCATGGCTCCTAGAGGAGTCATGAAAAAGTGCAGGGTGAAGAAGTTTTTAAAAAGCTGATTTGAATAAATCCAATGGAAATTGTGACAGTGTGTTTCTATGGTCAACATCCTAAAACAATATTAAAAGTGCCTTCTGTCTTCAATCCTTAAACCAAATATTTTGTGTGTTGAACTCGGCAGGCAGAAGTGTCCTTGCTTCCCCCTCCACCCCCCCCACATGAATGGATTAGAAAAACTCAAAGTATGTAGAGAAGCATTCCATGTGGTCATTCTGGTCCTTAGGCTGAATGGTAGCAATAGCATTGGTTCCAGTTCCATTAGCCATCACGTTCAAGTGGAGCTGACCAGCCTTGGGGAATTAATGCATGATGACTTGATTTGCTCTCTCAGTGAAGGGGAGGTCAGACAGCAGGCTTAGGAAGCCAAAATCTGGAAAGTCAGCAACAATGTGGTAGGTTTGTTTTTTGTTTTTTTGTTTGTTTTCAACTAAAATCTCAAAGTTCACAAATCTATAGCGTTTTCTTCTCTACAAGCAGATACATTAGGGATGTGGATGGTGTACTCTAAATTACTAACCATTTTATTTTAAAATGGCCCTAATCCAGTTGAAACAGAAACTTCCTTTTCCTGTGAATGTGAATGTTGAAAGAACAAGTATCATATATTAATTTCTTATACTCTAATGGTTTAAGAACACTAGAAGACAACGATGCTTGAATGTCAACGATATTTTTTTTTTTGAAAGAGAGTATTGATAAATTTGTGGGAAATTCCACAATCGTGGGAAGTTCCGGTTCTACTAATGCAATTCATTAGTTCTCTTATCTGATATTTGGGAGATGGTCTAATGATTGAGAGTGCTGCAGTGAAAGTAACATCACTTATGAAGCACTCTGAAGGTTCTTGTCCTGACTTTTTCCATCTCCTTTTGTATGAACCAACAGCATAGAGTTCAAGCTTGTCTTGATTTTAGTTCTCTCTCAAGACACCTTGAACTTTGCCAAGAGGACGTGAGTCTAACATTCAGCTGGGACCCTTACGGCTTTCCTTTCTTCTCATAAGCCTTAGGGGCAACACCACTGGTTAATATATTGTATAGAAGTTATTTTGATACATTCCTGTGACTAGTAGACTTAACGTACTTTTTTCTCCACAAAAGAGATGAATATGTGCTGCCTGGTGTGTGAGCTTAGCATTCATTGTAACTGTCCTCATAGGCGCCTGTACTCAGAGTAAGAATCTTGATTTTGTGATTTTTCTTTTTTGCCCTCAATTGACTCTGCCCTACACACTGCTCCCCCCACCCCAAAAGCCACTATATTTGTCAAATTTAAATGTTGCTGTAGACTGAATAAGCATTTTGGATTGGGTATAATGTTTTAGCCTGCTAACTCATTTTGCCAACGACTTTGAAGAATGGGTTAGGCCGGAAAAGGATAATTTAAAAAAACTTTCTTAGCTTTTTTTTTTTTTTTTTTAGCAAGATCTTTTGTAGTTCTTTATTGGTGAATTGACTCAGAACAAATGAAGTTCTCTTACACACTTTTTGTAAGTCTTGAATGTAATTTGATGAAATGATAAAACCAAGTTTGAGGTTGGATTACAAATTCTAGGGGGCGGTGGGGGAGGTTTGGGATTATTTTGTTTTCCTTTCTGTTTGTGTCATCTGATGTCGTCTGGGGTGAAAACCTTTTCTCTTCTGGTGAAATAGCTCAGGGTTAACCAGTTGTGTGCCAGGAATTGTACTTGTATTTCATGCAACTTGTCATTAAATCCGTTATTACTAAGAGTCCCAAAGTGTGTGGACTTGACTAATTTCAGACAGAAGAGCAAAAAATTAATCAAAAATCAGCTGCCAGAAATCTTTGGATTTCATGGGCCACAGGCACATAGGAGAAGGCAGAGAGGTGGAAAATGATGAAGACCATGCCCTGACCATCTTCATCTCTTGTGGCTTTCTATTTCCATGGACAAGCAACAACAAAAAGCTTCAAGAGTGTCTTCAGTTCTTTTAGAATCTTGGATTTGTTCTTTGAGCTTGTGGTGGAATAGGAAGGGTTTTGGGGAAATTTCCAGACTTGACAGTTACTGTTAGCTGGAGAAGTTCCAGCTGAAGATCAGTGTTAGACTAATTCCCGACAATTCACCTTCAATGCCTCTTTGGGATCTACTCACCTGGAAGAGGCAACATAAACATGGACCTCTACTGACCGTCAGAATCGTCCCATTTGATGCTTCAGCCAACCATGGGGGCTTTGAACTTAGGTGGACTACACTTCAATAAATCGTCTGATAAAACTTGACTCTGATTTGGCCAACCTTAACATGATCCTGACACATTAGTCCAGAGAAGGCGAAATGTTCCGTTTCTATAAAACAGGCTTAAAGCATGGCCTCTCAATATTAGGCATGGGTTGATTTGTATAGTGTGTTCCATCTGAAATATTTATTACTAGTGCTTTAATCTCCAAAGTAAACATTCATTTAAAGTGGAGTCACTGGGCAGATATTCCTTTGAGCAACATTGATTTATAATATTCCATGAAAGATTTGGGACACAATTTTTCTAACTGGTAGGAAAAAAAACAGCAACCCTGTAAATATGTAAGAATGTTTATTTGTTGCACAGAACTTTTTGGTATAAAATAAATGTAGACATTTCCTGTGGAAGTCTTTGCTGCAGTCATTCTTAGCCTGTAGTTTTGCATTTCAAATCTGGAGCTTGAATGAACCCAAACACAGAAGCCTTTGGGGCCTCCAGCTGAGCCTTAGACACTTCTTTAAAAAAAAAGTCGATACTTTTCTAGAAGTGTACTGAATTGTGATTATTCATAAAAAAAATTAACTTGTATGTCATTTGTTGAGTCCCTCGAGATTCAAGTTCCTGGAATTCCTGCGATTTTATTATGTGACAGGTATTTGGTTGTCTAGAGTCAAGAATCAATGATTTCAAGGGGTTAACTTTATAATACTTCAAGTCTACAAAAATGTGTTAATTGGTTTTTTTTTTTTTTTTTTTTTTTTTAGTTTCATAGCTTTGGTTTCATGCAACTTGGATGAACCTTTAGAAGGATGAAACCTTCTAAAGTGGTGATGTAGTGAAAAATGCTGTGGCGTTTAAGCAAGAAAAAAACTCCTTTTGAAATATATGCTAAAAACATTCATCTTCAGTACGTGGAATGGTTGTGGGTTTTGCTCTCCTGATGCCCCAGGTCCAATGAAATGGGCCAATGTCTTAATTTATAAAACATTCATCATATCAGTTGTAAGTGGAGTCATTTTTGGTGTGGCTCTTGTAGGCTAATGGTTTTATGGGTGACCTTGTCCGTGCTGATGCTCTCTGTGAATCTTAAAGCCATTATGTCACTGTGGACAGGAGAAATGGATGGTTCACTAGGGGACCAATTAAGTGCCATTTTAATGGGGCCGATTTGATAGGGGGAGGGTGCTTTGTTTAGAAGGGCTAGACAGCATAGTAAATAGGTCACTGCTTTGGTAAGAGTTGGAAAGCAAGGCTAAGTGGGTATTCAGGAAGACTTGCTTCATTCACCGTGTCACTTTTCATTCTGAATGTTACTTCACTGTCTTTTTGATTAGCTGGGGGAAGCGAGACCCATCATTCATCTAGTCAGATCCTCTCATTGTATAGATGAGCAGATGGAGGCCTCTTGCTGTGTGTTTTGTAAAATACTGTCTTCTGAGGATGGGGAAGATAGGCTGTTGACTTAAAGACTGAAGTTGGGGCAAGTAGCCCCCTTTCTAGCAGATTATTCTATATGGGTGAGTCAGTCGTCCTGGATACACACTGTAGCCTTAGGCTTATCTTCTGATCTTCTCCCCAATCACTAAATAGAGCAGTGGTGGTGATGACAACAGAGGCTTCTAAAGTACTAAGTACTAAAGGAGACCAGTGAAGAGGCATCCAGGAATCAAAAGGCAGGTGGAAGGATGACGTAGTTATTATTAATAAGAGTGTGGAACTCGCAGTTGGAAAGATGGGAGTTCACAACCTACCTCAGACCTTAGGCGAGACACTTATCCTGTCTGGGTCCCAGTTTCTTCATCTGTGAAATGTTGGGCTCTATGGACTTCAGCTCTAAATCTATGGTCTAAATTATGGAGAAGTCACTATCCCTTTTCCAATCCTCATTTTCCCTAATCTGTAAAAAGAAGAAAATGATCGCCTCCTGTAGTTGTTGTGAGGAAGAGTGATTATAATTCAAACTTTTCTGTTACTGGCCTTCAAGGGAGACTTTTACTATTGAGTAATTCTAGTGAGGAGGCTGGGGCCTCATTAACCACAATGTGAAATCAGTGTTCCCCTTCACATTATACATTTGGTGGGGCAGCTACGTAGCTCGGTGCATTGAGAGCCAGGAGGACCTGGGTTCAAATCTGACTTCAGAATCTTCCCAGCTGCATGACATGACCCTGGGCAAATCACTTAACCCCCATTGTCTAGCTTTTATCACTCTTCTACCTTAGAACTGATATAGTATTGACTCTAAGGTGGAAGTTAAGGGTTCTTTAAAAAAAAAAAAGTTCTCACATTATATGTGTCAGTCCCCATGAAGCCATTGTCTCCTCTGTGTTACTTTGTGATTCTCACTTCATCCTAGCTGTTCTGGTGCTGTTCCAGGTGGAAGAAAAGGCACTACTGCCTCTGTGTTAAGGGACTAGACTGTGCTTGTTAGTACAGGGCCATTGTTGGGAAAGCAAACAACTTTGTAACCATTTCATTATGATTTATTGTGTAGTCATTAAAACACTCAGATTTAAAGAGGCTGATTGAACAAGGGAGTCAAGGCAGGTTTATCTGTCAAAATAGTTTCAAATTCTTTTCTGGCATATTTTTTCATGTAGGTCCTCCCACATATGAAAAGCCAATTCTTAAAACTTGCATTCTTCTTCTGGAAAAAGGTCTCATTTCATATTTGACAGTATCTCATCTTGCAGAACATTGCCAAAAAGTCCTGCAGCTCCTCTATCCCATCCTCCCGGGCAAATCAAATAGTCGTCACACATAGTCTTGGTAGGTTTCTTCCCTGGTCCGTGGAAACAGTCCTTATCCTTAGTTAAAGGAATAAAAAAGCTGGTTTTCCACACACTGTGTAATCATGGCTAAATGAGGGTGCCTGGTTTCATTGGCAATTCTCCAGTATCTTTCTCTCAGAAGGAATGCTGAACCTTTGGGTTGGCGCTGCCGGGTGAAGATTCCCTTCTTGTTCCCCATTACTCTCGTTGTTGCTGAAAACAAGGCAGAAGAGCATAGTGAAGTGCTTTTATTTGGTTCCCCGTTGTTTCACGTGAGTGGACCCACCAGACTTGGAACTGAATGGGGTAAGGACCCTTTCGAACTTTTTTAGAAAAGGCTCCAGACATGAAATGCCTAATAATTCTACCAAGTTAGGTTGTATTGAGATCAACTTTAGGCTTAGTTGTTATGGGAGTGCCCCCAAATCAGCACAAGAGTAGCACATTCTAATCTGTTCCCTTGAGCAGAAACTTCCGAAGGAGCCCTCACTGGTTAGGGATTTCCCAGTTGGCACTGCTCCATGCACCACCCTCAGGACTTTTGTTGTGAATGGAGTAAACCTGGCACTATTCAGTCGTGAGACTGCGAGCATCAGCTTGAGAATCTGATTCATTGAAAAAGCAGCTATTCTCCCTCAAAAGTGATTGTTCCAGAAGCTACTTAAGCTGGGATCCTTTTCTAGCTTTTCCCTCTTTGTTCTCCTGGCCCTTTTGTATCATTCCTTCCTCTCCCCTTTCTCTCTTAGCTGAGCTTGAATATTTAAAATGCGCTTTGGTATCATAGAAAATCTGAGCTTCTAGAAATGTTTGAGGAATTGGGAAATAGGAAATAGGAGTGGCTTTCCCAGAGCATTTAACCCAAACTCCAGTTTTATACTCTTGCTAGGGAAAAAAACAGCATGCAGTTAGTCATGGGCACATACTCCATTCTCTTTGTTTTGAATAGGATCTGTTTAGCTGAAAAGAAGACATTTCTTTGAAACACATCTTTTGTCAAACCAGTGACTAGCCCTTCAGTTAAGCTTTGGAAAATGGACTGAATATATTTTTTCAAACCCATAGTATCTATTCTAAGACATAAGAGCAATAAAGACTAAGCATTTGGAGTTGTGACTTGTCTAGGGTCACAAAGCTAGAAAGTGTTTGATGTCGGATTCAAACCCAAACAAGAGAAGAGTAGTGTGGTCTAGTGTATAGTCAGCTGAGCAATCAAGATCTAGGTTTAAGGCCTGCCTTTGACTGGCTGTGTAACCCTTGACAAGCACTTAGCTCTCCCTCCCCAGGAAGAACAGGGTATGCGTTAGGAAGGGGGGTTTCTATACTACGTTACATTGGTAGAGAGATTTTCTAAAAGAAAAGATTATAGGTTGGTCTCCCCACACACAAAAAAACACCCCCAAAACCCTGAACTGGAGCTTGTAGTAGTAAAAAGGATGCTATTCCAGGTAACCTCTGACTCATTTCTCCCACATTATATCTGCTTCCCACCAAAAAGAGAGAAGAGAATCAACAGGATTTGTTGGCTTCTGAATCTGGTTTCATTGTTAAAGCCTTGGGACGATGGATGTGTTCTAAAAAGCATGCTAAATGACAGCTGAATTTAGTAATGACTCTCACTAGTGTCATTGTATGACAGACCATGACTAATACTTGCTTTTTCTACCCTTAAATGGTTTTGAGTTTAGTTAAAAGGTTTATAATCCCAGTTACAGAGAAAGTAGCTCCGATTCCCTGCTCTTCCTAGCAACTTCCTGCAGTTGAATGGGCCATCGTCCGCTCCCGTGACTTGTTCGTTAGCACCCCGTGACTAAGGAAAGGCAGAGGGCACAAAAGCCAGGCAGGGTCACTTACATTGGTCCGTCATGAAGTCGGCGAAATTCCAAATGAGCTCCCCAATCACGTAGTCTTTGCGCTTTTGGTCCAGAGCCAAATGATACTGCTGCAGCACGACTTTTTGGTATTCTTCACTAAACATTTTAGGAGGGTCCTAAATAGTGGAACCAGAGAGAGAGGAAACCGGAATGAGGAGGTTATTGGGGGGGAGCTGGCAAGGCCTCAGTACGTGTGAAAGTTGGTGGGGCTGCATCAGTGGTGAGGTTTCAGCCACAGGCAGGCTGTCGAGGCCACCAGGATTTGGGCCGTAGAGGCATTCCTTTGGATGCTGTGCCATCCCTCTCTCCAAGGGCCTCACCCCTAAGGCTCCATTCAGTTCCCTGGCTCTGCTCAAAGGGTGTATGTGAAAGCAGGAAGAATGTCCAAATGTACCCAACTGGATGTTTGTGTCAGATAGAATTCAAGGCATCCATCACCACTTGACAAACTTGAGTGAGTCTGGACTTCAGACTGCCTCTGTGCCATGAACTGACCAACTCTCAGAAGTATGGTCAAGTTAACGCCAACAACAGTTCCTCTAGGGCCATGTTGGAGAACCACATTCTGGAGCCTGCTAGGTGGAGCTGCTCTCCTCTCCCTCTTCATGCCCCCTGAGGTCATTTCTTTCTGCCTAGCTGCCCAGTGGGAGCTCTTCCTCCCCTGTTTGGGCTAAGGGGAGGTGTCACATGCCGCATGAGGGTTGCAGTTTGGGCACTCGGTCTCTAAAAGGTTCGCCATCACTGCTCTAGGGCGTTGGCTGCCAGGGTATTTCCTGGAAATATGTGACTGCTGCCAAAGGGTGAAGAGCAACTGTCTGCAGGCAGACCAGGGAAGGTGGTGGCCCTCCATAAAACAACTTGCTCTAACACGAATATAGATGGTTTTCAGGAGATTGTCGGGGTTTCCCAGGACCATTATAACCTCTTAGGTCCTGATGGTGAGTGAGCCAGATGCATTTGCTAAGAGAAATGCTGGAATGCCAAGATCCTAACTCAGCTTCCTGGCAGCCTAGTGTTGGCTGTCTACCATCCCTCTGCACGTGCACCTCCTGTCTCGTGGAGACCCCAGAATCACAAGATTTCAATAGTAGATAGTAAAGCCTGTGATTTTCTCTGATTTATCCCAACCACAGAGTAAGTCATCTCCTGGATGTCCTGATCTAGTACCAAAGGTGGCCTTGGAGCACAGAAGGGATTAAGAGGCAGTGTGGTATAGTGGTTAGAGAGCCAGCCTCAGAGTGAGGAGGAACCCAGGTTCAAGGTCTGCTTCCCCACCTTCCCCCAACTGCCCCGCAGTCTAGACACGTCTAGACCATTCTCTTAACACCCTAAGTGACGAAAGCTACAAACCCATATTGGCAGAGGAAGTTTGTGCCTGGGAGTTCTTTTAAGACAATAAATAAAAAGCATAGGTTGGGCCATTGGCCTAATCTTGGAAACAAAATCTAATTGAATGATTCAACGGAGTTATTTGTGGTAAGGCAGCCACATGGGTCTGAGTTTAGAGGGAGAACCCCTTTTTCTACATCATTTCTTCCCTTTCCATTATCCCCCAAAAGGGCAGATGGAAAACTAGATGCTAAGCAAATGCCAAAAGAGCCTGTGGAGAGTAGAGAGTCTGAGATCCAAGAGTGCCAAGATTTTGAGGGAACTCTGTGAACTTAGATGGGACAAGAATTACACCTTCACACTAATCTTCGGTTTCTTCTGCAATACCACATCATTAGGCATTTTAAAACTATTATTCTTTAAATTATTAAGTTTAAATTATTAAATTTAAACTATTATTATTTAAAACTTATTCTGAGAAGGGGTCCATGACCCAAAAGGTTGTGACCCCCACTCCTTCCCCTGCCATGAGGGAAAATAATAGGCTTTAGTTCCTAGAACACTGCTATATTTGGGGGCCACGTGGTCACAGTGATGGGTACCTTTCTGCATAACCATCATGCGTTTACAGAGCTGGATAAATGGGAGGTGTAGATGCGGTCCGTATAAACATTGGCAGTATTTTTTTAAATCCCATCAGAAATAAGGTCAGCCTGTAACTTGGTGTAGGGATGATGGATGCTTCAGCAGGACCTGACAGCTTGAAAAGAAGGGAATCTATTCTCAGTTATTCAATCCTCAGGGTGTTCAAAGGGAGAACTGCAGGGATGCGACCGTTGTAGCCAAGGGAGGAATTCCCTGGCCCTTGCTCAGGGTCCTTGAGAGAAAGAGAAAGGAGAATCGTGGGCTGGAACCCGGCAACTCATCCTAAGAGACGAGGCTCGGCATGGGCATGAGAGGCCTCCTACGGCTGCTGCTAGGACGGGTGACAGCGGTAACTGGAGAGAGAAGGAAAGTTGGCGACTAACCCTCACCCTGATAAGAAGCACGAGCCCAGGTCATTCCCCACCAAGACTGCCACGACTCACCTGGTGAAACCCGGGGATGCTGTCCGCTCCGTACTCACTTTGGATAATCGGTTTCTGGTATAATTTATTCCAGTTGTCAAATGTAGTGCTAGCCTGCAGCTGAATCACTTCAAGGTGCCCAGAATCATGGTACCAGGAATAATAATTGTTTATACAGATCACATCCACGTATGGAGCCTACAAAAAATTGTGAAAGCTCGCTTTTAGCTGGGGCATGTGGGGTGTGCCAGGAGTCTCAACGACCAGGGAGGCTGAGGGGAGAGCTGGCAGGCCTGTCAAGGCAAGGAGTTCAGAGTTATACTGGCTGGGCCAAAGTGCCTCAGACAATCAGCAATCGGATCAGGCCCTTCCAGCCTCCAGCAGGGAGACCCAGTCTTTAAAAAGCAGAACAAAAAATGTCATTGCTTTCCAACCCACAAAATGTGAGGCAGGTTCAGAGTAATGAATATTTTCATTGTTCCTTTAGAGCTAAATCCACCCCTCAGCACAGAAGAGAATGGGCAGTTTGGCCAGGTGAGTGGAGCCAAGAAGTTTTCCTTCCCAAATTCTACCCTGAAAGGCTACTCTACTCCTAGTGGGTAGCAAATACGACCAATGAAGGGCTACAATAAACTTCACTTGTTCTTCCCACTTGGGCTGAGCATCGAGCCATCCTTGACCTTGGGGAGGGTGAGGCCAGGAGGCAGATTCCTAGGGGCTAAGGGACAGTGTAAGGATTTAGGTGTTCAGGCCTAGTTTCACTGGCACTATTTTCTCCCCCAGTGAATGTCAACAAGGCAGTCCACCTTTCCTTGTGGATAGGGTTCCACTTTGGAGTTTGGGGGTAAGGTTTCTGAGCTGGGGGTCTGATTCACTTGTGAATGGAAGAGGGAGACTTCTTGGGAGATGGGCAGGAGGAAAAAAAGCCGGGCTGAAATGGTGCAACGGTCCTAAGGAGGAACCATTTTTTTTTTTAAACCCTTAACTTCTGTGCATTGGCTCCTAGGTGGAAGAGTGGTAAGGGTAGGCAATGGGGGTCAAGTAACTTGCCCAGGGTCACACAGCTGGGAAGTGTCTGAGGCTGGATTTGAACCCAGGACCTCCCATCTCTAGGCCTGGCTCTCAATCCACTGAGCTACCCAGCTGCCCCCAGGAGGAACCATTTTGATGTGTAACCATCCAATGTTATCTCTTTGTAATAAAAATACTCCTCTCTAACCCTATTTGTTCTGATGTGATGTTTTCTCCAAATGATTGCTGTTCTTCCCTGAATTCTCATGGCAACTTGATAATTGATGGTGGTGGGAAGAGTTTAGGGGTGTGTGTGTGTGTGTGTGTGTGTGTGTGTGTGTGTGTATGTGGTCACTAGAACTGAAGTCCAAGTGCTTTTGGAATCAAGTGAAGTTAGGTGGGCCAGCTTGGAGCCAGGCTACCCTCTTCATGAGAACAGTTGATTGGGAAAGGCCTGAGAAGGGGTGAGAAATGGAACTGGGCATTTTCTGTGCATTCTCAACAGAGCACATCTCTGCAGCCCCTTGAAAGTAGGAGTGCACTCTGGGTCATACATAGGCATGAGAAGTGGGGAAACTACTTTCTCCTTATATAAATATACAAAATAAGGGCTTGGCAACGTGCATGACTTGTATCTGGTCACTTCTGCTGTCTCATCTACTCCTAACTCGAGACCTTGTAGGAGGGCAGTACCCACGGAGGAGGAATGATTCTATCCCTCTTCTCCAGAAATGCTGTCTTGTATGTAAGGTGGAAGAAGGAAATGGCAAACCACTCCAGTATCATTGTCAAGAGAACCCCAGATAGGTTCACAAAGAGTCAGACATTACTGAAAAAAATGACTCCACAACAATAAATGTAGGATCGGCTCGGGGCCATTTTCCCCACCCCTGGTTTTATAGGTGGGAAGGTAGGCTGCAGTGAGTGAGTGGGAAACATTAGTGGACTATTAGGCAAGAAGCAAGACGCCAAGTTGTGGCTCTGTCACTGGCCAGTTGTGTAACTCGCAAGCCACTCTGTGTCGCTTCCTCTTAAAATGCAGGGATAGGCGAGGTGATAGGTGATCTCTCCCTTTCAGCCATAACATTCTGTGAATGGGCTCGGCATAGGAACTGGTCTCCCAGTGCCCAGTTTGAGTCCTGGTCATTTGGATCCACTTCAAACCATGGGCTAATTGGAGAATAAACCCACCACAGAGGAAGAACCAGAGCTGTTCCTTCCTTAGGCTACAATTGGGTGGGGGGTCTCTGAGTGGTCCCGTGGCATGTCCATGTTGGCAATTGGATTTTAGTCCATGCCACAAGCAAAGAGGATCAAGAAGCAGAAAAAATGAAGACATCCCAGCACTTACCCCATTATCTGTTTCCGGCTTGGAGTTAGACACAAAGGTTACAGGCCGGGTGGGGTCCAAGGCTTTGGTGTGGGCAATCAGGGTCCTACATACAGCAGAATACACAGGGCCCATCAGAAGGGGGAAGGGTTATGGGTCACTGCTCTTCTACCTGCCTTTTTGAGGGCAAGTCAACGGTCCTTGCTCCCTTGTTCCCCTCCCTTGCTTCCAGGAGTAGGCAAAGACCTTCCCCTAGAACAGATTCTAGTGCTGTGTTGGCAAACCTATGGCATGCATGCTGGAGGGGGCTGCTCCCTTCCCTCTCTCCATGCCCACATGATGACATTTCTCACATCACCTGCCCCTCTGCCCAGCAGCCCAATCAGGGCACTTCCTCCCTCCCCTATCTGGGGTGAGGGCTCACATGCAGCTTGAGGCAATTTGGGCACTCAATCTAGAGACTGAGGTTTGCCATCACTGTTCTAGTGCATGTGTTGGCTGGGGAGGGGAAAAGAGAGGATGGTGATGGGTCAAAAGAGAAAAGTGGCCCCAGAATGGGACACCTGGGGGGGCGGGTAGGTTCTAGGAAAAATCAAATTTAGAATTTTTCAAAATTCTTCTGACTTGGGATTCTCTGCTTGATGCTGCCTGGTCTAAAGACCTCAAAGATAGAGCCTAGTCAGTGGACTTTGCTCAGTGTTATGAATAAAATGGATATAGATGGATATAGATAAAAGTATTAATAGTTTATTTAAAGCCATATTGGTAATTAAGAAGGCCACATGCCTGCTAAGATCTAATTCAAATCGCCTGCCATTACCTCCTGCCCATCTGGCTGCTTCGTAGGAAAGAGAGCGTCTCCCAATCACATCAGGAGTCTTATACCTCTGTCTACATAATTGCACTTCCTGTCATAAGAGGAATCATGGGAAATGTAGTTTCCAAGTCCCCTAAACGTCCACAGGAAGTTTATATCATATATCTAAATATTAAAGCTTAATGAACTCCAAAGAACCCCAAATTCCAATAACACATTAGCAGTTCTGACAAAGGGAGCTGCTCCTGCTCCCCTTGGGCCAACAACCTCTCTCCCTCCTCTGACTGGCCTTCAGTCTCCTGTGATAATGTCTCTTCATTGATCATGTGGTGTCAGGCTTATGAGTCTTTAGAGAGCCTCTGGTTCATCCCCCTGCATTTTTGTATAAGGTGATGCCTTCCTTTCTTCCCTCCTTCATTTTATTTTTATTGATAGCTTTTGTTTTTCCATCATATTCATTTCCAAATACATCTCTTCCCTAGCCCATAAGTCCACCTTTGTAACAAGGAATAAAAACAAGCAGAAGCCCTTGAAAGGCAGTGTGGTCAAGTGGAAAGAGTTCTGGCTCTGGAGCTACAGCCTGGGTTCAAATCCTGCAAGTCCAAGGCCAATTCCTTCCCCTTTTTGGATGATTTTCCATTTCTCCCAAATGAGAGGACAACGTGATGATCTGTGGGGGCCCTCTAGCTCTAGAGCTAGAATCTCAAGTCATTTCCCTCTCTGTAAAATGAGTTAGACCAGTTACCTTGGGAGGCCCTTTGCCCTTGGAATCTGTGATCCTGACTCAACCAACATGTCTTGGTACTCACTTGAAATAGAAGGCAGCAGGTGGCAACCAGGAAGCAGGCTCATTGGCCACAGACCACATGACCACAGATGGGTGATTCTTATCCCTCTGGACTAGCTCCTCCATCACCTGTAGATGGTGATTCAGAGAGATATTCCCAAAGCTCTCCCTAGGGGGAAGAAGAAAGAGGAGTCAGCATTGGCCTTACTCTTATCCTTGAGCCAACTAGGTAGGAGGATCACAGATGGAGAATTTAAGAATCTCAACTCATCAAGTACAATTCATGTTACAGATGAGGAAACTGAGACCTGGGGAGGCGAAATAAATGATTTGTCTAATGTCACAGAGCTGGGAAATGGCAGAGGTTGCAGTTGAGCTGAGGTCCCCTGACCCTGAATCCAGTGCTCTTCTAGCTCAGGAGAGAAATTCACCTCAGCACAATCCCCACGCCGGGCGCCTCGTCGATGACCACTATCCCGTATCGGTCACAGAGCTGCATCACCTCCTCGGCATAGGGGTAGTGGCTTGTACGGAAGGAGTTTGCCCCCAGCCATCGGAGCAGGTTGAAATCCTTCACCAGCAAAGCCCAGTCGAATCCTTTCCCACGGATCTAGGGATGAAAGGGGTGGGAGAAGCCTACGTCCTTTCCAGGAAGGAGACATGTTGGGGAAGTTAAGGAAACAGTCCTTGTCTTCCTTTTCCGTGGAAGTGGGAGAACACGGAGACAGTTGCTTCTGTGTTCTCCTAGATATCCCCCATCACTCCACCAGTCACCCAACCTCAGCCCAATCCCAGAGACAGGACTCACTACACATTTGGCAAGAATGGATGGCTGAGTTATGGTCCCACATTGCATAATCTCCGTGCTTCGCTCTTGCTTCCAAGGGTTCTCTCCCTTCGGTCTCCCAAAACCCTAACTCAACTGGCTATTCTAACAGCCTCCTAACTGGGCTCCTGGCTTCCAGGCTTTCCCCATTTTCCAATCCATCTCTTCTCACGACTACCAAAAGGGTCTTCTTAAAGCAATGAGTCAACCAGCCTTTATTCAGTTCCCACTATGTGCCAGGCACTGTGCTAAGCTCTGAGGATACAAAGAAAAGGCACTTGACTACATGAAGGGAGTAATATAGGATCAGTCTGGAAAGTAGCATGGAGTTGGGTTGTGGAGAGAGATTTGGATTTGATTCCAGAGGTGGCTAAAGGACTTATTGAATCAGGGAGTGATAGGATAATGCTCAGGTTTTAGGAATATGGCTTCAGCTCTATGGAGGAAGGATTGGAAGGGGTGAGAGTCACCTGCAGAGAGACGATCAGTTTTCTCTCAAACTTTTACTTCCTGTCTTGGTATCAATTCTAAGATAGAAGAGCAGTAAAGGCTAGGCAATTGGGGCGAAGGGACATGTCCTGGGTCACACAGCTAGGAAGTATCTGAGAACCCAGGACCTCCAGACTCCAGGCCTAGCATGCTAGCCCCTGAGCCACCTAGTCACCCCTCCAAGAGATGATCATTAAATCCAAGAGAGCTGATGAGTGTAGAAAGGGAAATGTGAGGAAGGGACACAGCTCTGACCATATCACTCCTTGGCTCAGAAACCTTCTATGGCTCCCTCATGTAAATGGGATCAAATACAGCCTCCTCAGCCTGGATTTCAAGGCCCTCCACAAGCTACCCTACCGACCTACGTGACTCCCTATGGGGGATGCTGTTCTCCAGCCAGGCTAGACCACCCCATCGATGTGCCTTTGAAGAGGTGAGACCCTGAGCCTAGAAGGCCCCTCTCATCTCTGCCCATCATCATCTGTTTTTTTAGGCTTGGCTCAGGCACCGCCATCTTGGTGAAGCCTTTCCTGTTCTCTCTTCAGCCTCAGATTCTGCCATCTCTGATTCTGTCCGATTTCTCCTTGGCCCCTTTCCTCTCCAATGCCACAGTTTCTTGGGTCAGCATTACAGGAGAATGGAAGCTCCTGGAGGACAGGGCCTGGGGGGACTTTTCTGGTCTTGCTAGCCTGGGCCTGCGATGTTGGTTGGGTTGGGCCATAGCCAAGAGACAGCTGTCTCTGCTTACAGACCGACATCCTTGCCTGCCCCTTTGGGTTCCCCACCCAGAGCTAGCTCTTACGTCAGAGTCCTCGTGCTTGTTGACCCCATGGAAATAGAAGGGCTTCCCATTGATAAGGAACTGGCTGTGCGTGACCTTCACGGTGCGGATGCCCACAGGGAGGCTGTAGAGGTCGGACACGGTCCCGGCTCCCGTCTGGACCACCAGAGTCACCTGCCATTTCCAAAGCACAGGACACGAGGGTCACTGAGGCCTCTCCCAGGCAGCGTCCCCTGCTCCAAGGAGGCTCCAGTCCCCAGACCTGCAGGCATGGAGGGTGCGGTGTGGTCAGTGCTCAGAAACCAGGCACCTGGGCCCCAAAGGGTCAGAAGACTAAATAAGGAGGACGCCAGGCTGTGCTGGGCCTCCTTGGCCAGATTCAAAGGAATTGGACAATTGTACTCTTCCCCAGCTCTGATCCTGGAGCCATCTTGGGCCCAGAGTGGGCAAAGGAGTGAGACAGGCAGCACGGTATGGTGAAAAGCTGGTTGGACTTCAAGTCAGGAGAGACCCGGGTTCAAATTCTGGCTCTGATATTTGCTAGCTGTATAACCTTGAACGAGTCACTTGGGCTTTAGCCTTGGTTTTCTCACCTATAAAATGAAGGGGTTGGACGTGGCCCCCAGCAAAGGGTTAAACTTGAGGCCCAGGGGCCCTCGCTAGAACCTTCAGAACCAGATTAAAATGTAGGAGAAAAATGAATAAAAACAATACAACATAGATAATGTTCATTTATAGTGTTCAAAGTCAACATGCTGCAGACAGGGATGTCTCTACTTGGAAGGGACCATGCCTTATAAAGCCTACCGTGTGCACTATACTGGGTGCTTTACAAATAATATCTCATTAGATTCTTGCAACAGCCCTGCAAAGGCTGATTATTATTCTTTCCATTTCATGGCTGGGGAAAGAGGCAGACCAAGATTAAGGCCCACAGCTCTTGTGCAGTAGGGAGCTTTCTAGCTGCCCACTTATTTAGAGCAATCGGTGGCCTCCCTGGGCCTCCATTTCTTTATCTGTAGAAGTTCATTCTTTCCTTCCTGACAGAATGGGGATGGATTCAGGGTACAGATGAAAACATTTTTTGGAATTAGTACAGGAATTACTTCTGCTTGACTTTGAATACTTGTTTAAAAGGTTATCTTTTTCTTTTTTCAGCAATGATTCTGGAAAGGTAGCCAAGAAGGAGAAAAAGTATATTTTTTTAAATGAAAATTTAAAAAATAATTTAAAATTTAAAAATTAAAAATAAAGGGGACATGTGGGGGCAGCTGGGTAGCTCAGTGGATTGAGAGCCAGGCCTAGAGACGGGAGGTCCTAGGTTCAAATCCGGCCTCAGACACTTCCCAGCTGTGTGACCCTGGGCAAGTCACTTGACCCCCATTGCCCACCCTTACCACTCTTCCACCTATAAGTCAATACACAGAAGTTAAGGGTTTAAAATAAAAAAAAAAAAATAAAGGGGACAGCTGGGTAGCTCAGTGGATTGAGAGCCAGGCCTAGAGACAGGAGGTCCTGGGTTCAAATTTGGTCTCAGACACTTCCCAGCTGTGTGACCCTGGGCAAGTCACTCAACGCCCCCCCACTGCTTTCCCTTACCACTCTTCTGCCTTGGAGCCAATACACAGTATTGACTCCAAGATGGAAGGTAAGGCTTTAAAAAAATTTTTTTTTAGATAAAATCAGGCCAGAGGCAGGAGGTCCTAAGTTCAAATCTGCGCTCAGATACTTCCTAGCTGTGTCACCCTGGGCAAGTCACTTAACCCTTACTGCCCAGCCCTTACTGCTTTTCTGCCTTGGAACCAATATATAGTATCAATTCTAAGATGGAAGTAAAGGTTTAAAAATTTTTTTAATAAAATAAACATGAAATAAAATTTAAAAATAAATAAAGAATTGATCTAGATGACATATGCCTCTGACCAACCTGAATGTCCTCAGTTTCCTCTCTGGGAAGGAATTCTTAGAATTTCTTAGATTTTGGTATGAGATAGACTTGTGTGTGATATAATTGTCAGATGTCTTTAGTGACTCCATCTAGGCTGGGGATTGTTTGCTGAGAACATTTCCCTGAGGGCCTCCTTTCTATGGAGCCTCTTCCTGGACCTTAGAAGGGAGTGGAGGAGGGGGGGAGCAAAAGAAGGTATTACCTCCAGGGAGTACAGGTAGGCGGGCTGCTCATGCATCAGATAGGGCCACCAGAGCTGGGCGCTGGGTACTTCCAGTTGGCCCCGGACCCCCGTCCCCTTGGCCACCACTCTCCCTTCCTTGTCCCAGAGCAAGACTTCCAACTCAAAGTTCTCGCTGCCGTGTACAACAATCTCGTAGTTCACCAGCCCTGGAGGAGACAAGACACACCAAAAGAGTGAGAGCTGGGAGAAATCCCTCGGTGGTGGGCCTGGGGGGCATCTAGAGAGAGCAGAAGGAGCCTTCCTGGGAGTCAGGAGACCTGGGGACCTCCGTGGAAGCCTGGCCCGGCTCCTTCGTGCTCTGTCGTCCTCAGTTTCCCTCTTCTATAAAAGCTGAAATGATTCTGGCCGATTCTTAAGTCTTCACTCGGCTCAAGCACGCTGATCCAAAGTCAGGCACCAGACAGAATCCTTCAGGGGGTGAGACCTGGGGAAGAGCCTCAGGGATGCTTCTGAATACGAGGCACCAGAGATGGAGCCCTGGGCTCAGCAAGACACCTTCCCGAGTTCAAATCTGGCCTCAGACACTTATTAGCAGTGTGACCCTGGGCAAGTCACTTTACCCTGTTGGCTTCAGGTTCCTCCTCCGTCAAATGAGCTGGAGAAGGAAAACTATCCCAGTATCTTTGTCAATAAGACCCTAAATGGGCCATGTAGAGTCGGACATGACGGAAATGACTAAACAACAACATCCAGAGGTGAGGGGGCAGATGAGCCGTCCCCCTTCCCCGGGATCTCCTGAGCAACGGCCAAAGGGCCCCCCTCTCACCTGTGCTCTGGGCCACCTCGGTGGTGACAGTGATGTCCTCAATGTAGGAGACGGGGGTGGTGTAGAGAAAGACGGGACGGTGAAGCCCAGCATAGTTGAAGAAGTCAAAATGGATTAATTGAATAAAGTAGTTCTTGGGATACCTGGTTTGGGGAAACAAGGAGAGCAGCTCTTTCAGGAGCAGCCTGGGTCTTCCTCCTACACGCAGGGCCCCCACCTCCCCGGCCGACCTCGGGGGGCAGGACCAGGACTAGGGAGATTTACTATCTGCGCCACTTGGGCAAGTCACCGAACCTGGATGGGCCTCGGTTTCCTCTTGTGTAAAATGAGGGGGGTTGGACAGGATGGCTGCTGGGGTCTAGGACTCTCCCCAGAAGCCCATCCAGGCCCCCCCACTCACCGGGATCTGTCGGTCTCATACTGGATCTCGCCTGGGGGCAGCGTGTGGGGGGTCAGGGTGTTGTTGATGGCAATGGTGATTCGACACGATTCCCCGGGATCGGATCGCACCAACCTGCTGATGTCGGCTTCGAAGGGGAGGTGGCCACCCTCGTGCTCGGCCACGTGGACCCCATTCACCCACTGCAGAGATTCAGGGAGGGGAGCAGTGCTGAGTGAGGGGGGAGGGCTTGACACACCCACAGAGTCGTAGATGGTCCCACTCTGTACACGTGTATCCGCACACGCACAAGCTCAGTCTAGCAGCCTTCACGGAGGGGATGCAGTAAACAAACTGACTGAAAAATGGCTAAACTGTGGAGCGTGAATATTTCTGTCCCAGTCAGGGAAGTGTGGCGAGACTCAGAGAAGCCGGGGCACCCAGAGGGGAGAACGTGCCGTTCGGGCGTCTTCCACTCCTTGTACTGTCCCTGGGGTTTCCTTTTCCTTTTTCTTATAGTATGACCAATTACATGTAATAACAAATTTACACACATTTTCCTAAGTTATAGGATCAAACTTATCTGCCTCCCTCCCTTCCCTGCCCCCTCCTGGTGCCGCAGGCAATTCGATCTGGATTATGTGTGTACTATCTCATGTGGAGCATATTTCCAGAGTGTTCATTTTTGTAAGTGAGTAAGCTTAGAAAACCGAAATTCCAAAACAGAAACCAGGGGGGTTTCTTGGCAGAGATACTGGGGTGGCTTGCATTTCCTTCACCTCATTTAATAGAAAAGGAAAGTAAGGCAAAAAGAAGTGTCTGGGGCCTGATCTGAACCTAGGCCTGGCTCTCAGTCCACTGAGCCACCCAGCTGCTCCCCTGATCCTTTCTTACAAGGGACGACTCTCAGAATGGGAGAAAAGGAGAGACATATTTGAAAATTAAGAGAATGTAAAAATAGAAGCAATTTATGTCTCTTTCCTATCTGTCATCTATCTATCTATCCTATCTGTTGTCTGTCCATCCATCTATCCACTGATCTCTCTCTCTATCCATCCATCTGTCTATCCATCTATTTATCTATCTATTCTGTCTATCTATGTATCTATCCTATCTGTTGTCTGTCCACCTGTCTATCCATGATCTCTCCATCTCTCTCCATCCATCTATCTATTTATTTCTTTATCTATCCTATCTTATCTTGCAACATTGGCTCTGGAGCCATATCTGGCTCCACCTCCGGACCAGCCAGTCTGGGCAGAGCCCCAGGGTGTGCCCCAGGGTGCCCTTCAGCCCCCACCCCATATTCCAGCGCCTTCCGCCTCCATCCTCCTCCTTCCGCAGGTGTTTATGGCTCTCATGGCCAAAAAGGTTGCCGACTGTTGCTCTAGGACATAGTAACTCACCCCATCAGGAATTTAAGGGCTCCCCAAAGATTCTTCTGCCCAGTGTGACTTTTCAGAGTTTCCTACATTCAATCAACTCTTTAAGGGGAAGGTGGGTCTTGGGGGGAGGCCTAGTAGAGAGGAGACCTTATGCTCAGTGCAGGTCCTGGGGAGTTCATGATAGGGAGCAGCAAGATTCTGGTGTGAGGGATTCGCCCAGGGAGGCCAGGGTGGGCCCCCGGGCAGCTAGACGGGAGTGCTCTGAGGCTCTGAGGTACTTAAAAAAAAAGAGGAGACCTGGGTGTGAAAGCCAAACCTGATGCCCTTCCCACTCTTGCCCCTGGACAGTATTAGAAACCTCTGCCTTGGAAGCCTTGCAACAGAGAGCTTTGCTTAGAGTCCCTTGACTAGTAGGTGTCAGGAGTAGGACGGACACACAAACACACACACACACTCACACAGCTAGCTGCTACCATCACCTCTGTGTACAGCTGTCCTGGCATTCAGTGCTCCCTTACCCATACCCCTACCCTTAGTACTGACCACAATTGCGTAGTAGTGGGCACTGCCAATTCTTAGCATCACTCTGGTGCCTGGGTCCTGGGCCCAGCTCTGAGGCACCAACACTTGCCGCTCATACCACACCCAGCCGATGAAGTTCTGAAGTTTGCCATCCTGGCCCACGTCGTTAAAGCTGGCAGGGACTGGCATGTCCAGGACAGGGCCCGTCTGGTGGGAGGCAGAAAGGAAGAAAGAGATTCTGATGACTCTCTTTGTCCAGGAGTAGAACTGATACTAAGACAGAAGGTAAAGGTTAAAAAAAAAACAAACAAACCCAAAAAACTGACTTAGCGGCATGAATCAGTCACATAGAAGAGTCTTGGACTTGTTTCAGGAACTCTGTGCTTAGTCCTATGCCCAGAAAACTGACTTTGTGTGCTCCATTTTGGACTTCAGTTTCCTCTTTTATTAGAAATTGGAAGATCCAATTCTCTGACTAATGGCTTCCTGGCACATAGTAGGCCTTTAATATTGTTTTCTGTTTTGGAATTGGACCAATGACATCATAGAATGTTTATTGACCGACTGACTGACCTCCCTGTCCCAGAGAGAGGGGGTCACACAGCAGATGGGGTTTTCTACTGGATCTCACAAAGCTGGTCTCTGGAAATAATGAGCAATAAATAGGACTGAGTCAGGAAGGAGAACTTCCTCTCATCCAGCACACATCATCCCCTCCTCCCTCTCTTCCTCATCTAGGACAAGTGGAAGGAAAAGCCTCACTTGAGTCAGGGAGTGTGCTAAAAAGTACCATCCTAGGGAAGGCCCTGGAGGTAACACACTGGGCAGTCCTTGGCAAGTGTAGATTTTAAAATTAATATTCAATATCTCCAAAGTATACTATTTTATAAGGATTTATTAATATTTAACTAGAGAGCTAGAGAAACCTGGGAGTGTTCACCAAACCCTACTCACGTGGAAGAGAGGGCAAGAGAGGCGTTCCTCAAAACTTATATATGAGGGGGGCAGCTGGGTAGCTCAGTGGATTGAGAGCCAGGCCTAGAGACAGGAGGTCCTAGGTTCAAATCCAGCCTCAGACACTTCCCAGCTGTGTGACCCTGGGCAAGTCACTTGACCTCCATTGCCTACCCTTACCAATCTTCCACCTATGAGTCAATGCACAGAAGTTAAGGGTTTAAAAAAACCCAAAAAACTTATATATGATCACGTAAAAGACGCACGTAAACAGAAAGGAAAAAGGAATCTTGGGGCGAGGGAAGAATCCTGGGAGATGAAGTCTAATTTCCACTTACACATAAGTGCTCTGGGCTTTCATTCCCTCCCCTGTAAAATGCCAGGAGAGCAAACTCTGCTTCTGCTCTGGGCCTCAGTTGCCTCCTCTGTGAGATGGCTTAGGTGGCCTCTAAGGCACATCCATCCTGGATCTGACATTCTAAAGGTTCTCTATGGAAATTCCATGCCCTGCCTTCCGTCTTTGGGGAAAAGATGATGGGTTCCTGGGAGTCCAAATGCCAGCCTCATGACTTTTTTTCTGGGTTCCTCAGTCTCCACTCCCATCTCATATTTGCCTCTACCCCCATGCTCTCTTCTTCTTCTCACTTCCTCTTTCTTTCTTCCTTCTTCTTTGCCATCTGCCTCCCCTATAATACCCTGCTCTCATGATTCATCTCTCCAAGGCTCCTAGAGATAACAAAGTCCATTTTAAAGAGAAGAAAACTGAGACCAAGGACGTAGTGGGCACAGTTGGAACCACATGTCCTGGATCCCAGGGGCAAGGTCTCCTTTTGTGGCTTCACACTGTTAGAGCATGGAGGGCTTTTTACAGGAGGTTGGGGTCGGGGATAAAAAGAGGGCAGACCCTGGAGGAAAGGGAAAGTCAGCAAGAGGTATTTAGTTTCTGGCTCAATGCCAAGTGCCAACCCAGTGAGAGGGGCCCTTCCCACTCTGCCCAGGAGTCTCTGATGGGAAACAATGGAAACATCTGATACCACCTTCTCTGGGAAGCAGAGGGTCAAGGATCACAGAATCATAATCTGGAGATGAAAGGCACCTCCTTTCGTCTAGCTCAGCGCCCTCATTTTCCAAAGAAGAAAACTAGATTCATTCAAACTTGGTCAAGTTCATTCAGGTGGCAAGATTCGAACTCAAACTCTGGGTCTCCACATTCAGAGCGATGCCAAGCTCTCCAAACCAAGGCAAAGGAGGCTCTTAGGACTGGTCTAATATCTACTATCCAGCACGGGGCAGAGAGAGCCTGGGTCCGTAGGATGCCTATCTCATGACCCTTTCATACATGCGAGTTAGCCATAGGACTTCCTGCTTCCCTTCGGGCTGGCATCTCCCAGGAGTGAGTGGCAGAGGAAAGGGAGTATGGATGGCACGAAGCTCCCCCTCCCGTCCCCGGCATTCCAGGTGCCTACAGCCCCGCTCCCCAGAGGACTCAGCTCCCCCTTCCCCCTCCCCGCTCCGGCCGCCGGTGCCCAGGGTCAGGAGAGGGAGTCACCTCCCGCAGGGGTCTCTGGTACCACCGCTCCCGAAAGCCCTGGTTCCTGTCCGCAGAGAAGTCAGCTCGGAAGTCCCAGAGGCCGCTGAGGTCCTTGCGCTCCCGGCTCGGGGTCTCCTGGGGGTAGAGCATCCCTCCCGCCAGCGCCCGGCTGCCGAGGGCCGCTACCCATGCCACCCAGAGCCAACAAGACATGATTTGCAAGCCTCCGGATACTCCGGATGCTCCGGCTCTGGCTCTGGCTCCCGCTCCCACATTCAGCCTCCTTATTTGCTTGGGGAGGAGGAGGAGCCACGGCGCGAGGGCTAGGAGGGTCACGTGGACTGCCGGCGGGCCATCTTGGTTAAGGGCAGCCGTCTGGCCCAGGGAGAGCTGGCCTCCGGGAGATGCCTCCTCTGGCCACTAGAGGGCGCAGCGGCCACAGAGCCAGACCCACATGGTCTGAGCTGGCCGAGACGGCCAGACCCTGGCCATAAAGACCCTGCCTGGGGTCTCTCTCTAGTAACAGGGGAGCGCCTCCTCCCGTCCTTGGCTGCGTGGGTCAGTCAGTGAACGAGTAAGTGCCAGGCGTGTCCCCCAGCCCCGAGGACACAGTTCCTGGTCTCAGTGGAAGAGACACGGAGCAAACAAACCTAGAGAAGCCAGCTAGAGAGAGGAGAAAGAGGAAATAGCTAACAATGGGAAGGCCGGAATTCCTGTAGAAACTGGGATTTCAGCTGGGCTCTAACAGAACCTGGGAGGTCGGGAGGCAGAGAAAGGAGGAAGAGCATTCCAGGCTTGGGGGAGAGCCAGAGAGAATGGCTGGAGCCAAGAGAATGGAAGGTCTTGTTGGTGGAATAGCCCGGAGGTCTGGCACTGGATCGGAGAGTAAAAATTAGGGAGAGAGGTTTCCGAACACTGTCAAGGCAGGAGGGGCTGGATTGTGAAAGGCTGCATTTGCTCCCCGGGGCAATGGGAAGCCATTAGCGTTTACTGAGTGGAGATTTTGGGAAATCACTTTAGTGACTGAGGTGGGGATGGATTAGTTTGGGAAAACACCTGGGGGAGGCAGATCCACCAGGAGCTACCGCAATCATCCCAGTGGGAGGAGATAAGAATCTGCCCCAAGAGAGTGGCTCTATTAGAGGAGGGAAGGGAGTGTAACCAAGAGGTGTTGCAAAGAATGAATCAACAGATTAGATGTGGGGCTTGAGAGATAGTGAGGAATCTCGGATGATTCTTAGATTGGGAGCCTGAGGCGTTGCTAGGATATGGTCCCCTACAGTAACAGAGAAGGTAGGAGTGAGGGAGAAGTTGGGGGAAAGGGAAACGAATTCCATTTGGGCCATGTAGCAATCCAGGTATACATTAATTGTGATATTATTCTAAGAGTGCTCAAAAAACTTAACTCTTATACTGCTAATGATTGATCTCGGTAATCTTGAGTCAAATTGGACACCAACCTAGCCAAATCTCTGGCTCTTCACTAAGGCTACACCCCGGAAGACAGATCACTTATCTCAGACTTTACCTTCAATGATCAATTAACATAGGTATCAAACATCAGTAGATGCCTCTGGCCATATCAGCTCTGGAGCCGGATCTTAGCTCTCCCTATTGTTTCAGGTTTGGGCAATTTACATTTTATGATGATTACCTCATACTGTTAATGTATCAAGCCACTGAGCTCTCCCCTTCCCCCCATACTGCAGTAACCCCAATAAAAGTGACAAGAAATCAGTTGGCAAAGAAGCTCTTGACCATCAGAGCTTACTCGCTGCCTGTCTACCTTGTGCCAAAACCTTCTGTCTGTGTGTGTTTATTCTCGACTCATGTTCTCTTTCCATTAATCCTTAACCCGTAACCCATTTTCACTCAGGCCTTGGTTCCCCTTTCTAAGTGTCCAACCCACTAGGAATCTTCGTGAAGCTGCTGGACAGCTTCAGGCCATAATTGAATTTATGATGCCTGCTAAATATCCAGTTGGTGATATTTGAAAGACAGTTGCAGATGGGAGATTGGAGTAGGATAGGTAGATCTGAGAATCATCAACATAGAGATGGTAATTAAATTCAAGGAACTGATGAGATCCAAGTTGTAGTTTCCAGGGAGAAGGGTCCAGAAAAGGAACACTTGTGGCTAGAGGGCTTGGTCTGGAGGAGGATCTGATAAAGGAGACAGAGAGGTAGGAGAACCAGGAAAGAGTGGAGCCCTGGAAACCCAAAAGAGAGTACCAATGAGGCTCTAGAGCAGTGGTTCCCAGACTTTTTTTTGGCCTACTGCCCCCTTTCCAGAAAAAATATTACTTAGCGCCCCCTGGAAATTAAATTTTTTTAAAAATTTTAATAGCAATTAATAGGAAAGATATATATATATATTAATGTTTCTACCTTTTTCGTAAAATGTAGTAAAGAAAAGTGTAAATTGAACTTTGAAATTATGAAACTATTTATTGAACTCAGAATAGAATGTAATACAAAAAAAGTTAAAACATTTGAAATCCCAAATGCACCTGTGGCCATCACCGCCTACTCTGGATGGCTGTAGCACCCACCAGGGGGCAGTGGCGCCCACTTTGGGAATCATTGCTCTAGAGCATGGTCAACACTGGCAAGGGTTTCAGAGAATCAGGATTGAGAAAAAGCCATTAGCATTGGCAGCTGAGAGATTATTGGTAATTTTGGAGAGAGCAGTTTGATAAGGTCAGAAAGCTAACTCTCAGGGGTTCCAAAGAAAGTGGGAAGAGAGGATGTGGAGGCACCCACTGTAAATGGTCTTTTAGAGGAGTTGAGCCACAAAAGGTAAAAGATAGCAGCAATGGAAAGGTCAAGGCTAGAGGTAGGGGATTCAGGATAAGAGATACATTGGCATGTTTGTAGGCAGTAAAGAATGAGCCAGGAAGAGATTGAAAACAAGTGAAACAGTGGGGATGACAGAGGGGGAAGTCTGATAGAGGAGACAGGATGGAATGAGATGGTTTGACAGGCAGAGGGGTCAACCTTGGTAAGGATTAAGGCCAACCTCATGACTTGTGAGAGAAGTTGTGAAGGAGGAGGCATCTGAGTGATAGGAGATAAGGAAGAAGGAGGAAAGAGAGCTCACAGAGAATGGCCTTGTTTTTTTTCTATAAATTATAAGACTTTCTCAGCTGAGTGAGTTGGAGAAGGGAGAGCTGTGGGAAGTTTGAAAAGGGATGAGAAGTTCCTAGCTGTGTGACCCTGGACAAGTCGCTTATTCCCCACTGCCTAGCCCTTCCCACTCTTCTGCCTTAGAACCAATACATAGTATTGATTCTAAGATAGAAGTATATGATTCTAAGATAGAAGGTAAGGGTGATTAAAAAAAAAAAAAGAAAGTAAAAGAAAAAGGATGAGAAGGTTTTGAAGAACCTTTGTGGAGAGTAGGAGGGTAAATTGATAAGGAAGGTATAGTAGGACTGCCAAGCAACAGGGAGGACCCAGTTGAGGTTGTGTAACATCTGTAGAGGACCCAGTCAGAATGCCTACATGATTTCTCCATCTTCATTCAGCAGCATTCTATGTAAGACTAAAATGTGAATGGTGGGAGTGATCTGAGGCTGGGGCTTGGCTGGGTGATATGATCAGGGGCTGAGGGATTCATGGGAGGAATACTGGGTAAAGTTGAACTGGTTCATCAGGTAGTCAAGATGGGAACAGGAGGAGAGCGTGGCTCGTGCATGGGAGATGGGCTAGGAGAGAATTCAGAGGTCACAGGGCAGATAAAGAATAGGGTTATAGAAGGAAAGGGAGAAGTTTGATCTTTGCAAACCCTTAAAGCATTATCTAAATGTGTTACATAGCAATTCTTGTTATTTTTTAGAAAATGGGGCTTACCTTGAGAACTAAAGGAAAACAGAAATACCAAGAGGCACAGGTGGGAGGGAAATGTATCCCAAATATGTGAGATCTCCTCCACAAAAGCACATAGTAGACACTTAATACATGCTTGTGAGCTGACTGTCTGGAGACATAAGATGTGATATCATGTGTTAGGAAAAGGAAGATCAGATTGAGCAAACCATTGAGTTCCATAATAGAAATACAAATCTAAGAAGGGGCCAGGGTATTAAAGGCTTTGAATGTGAAACAGAGGAGTATGTATTTGATCTAGAGACAAAAGGGACCACTGGAATTTCTTGAATGGGAAACAATGTAATGGATAGACTGGAGGAAAGAGAAATTTGAGGCAGGAAGTCTGGAGTAGAGAATGCAACCACAAAATGAATTGAGACTCCCATTTGTTGGCGAATGTTCAACAAATATTTATTCAGCCAATTGTGGGTGGTTCACTGTGTGCCAAAGACAGTTAATATCCTGTGACTCTGATAATCTCTCTCACAAATTATTTTCAAGTTATAATTTATGATATCTTTAAATAATAGACTAAATTATACATTAAAGTAAATTATAGTTGTCATTATTGTTCAGTTGTGTTTGACCTTTCATAACTCCATTTGGGGTTTTCTTGGCAGAGATACTAGAGTGGTTTGCCCATTCCACCTGCTGCTCATTTTACAGGTGAGGAAACTGAGACAAACAGGACTAAGGGATTTGCCCTGTGTCACATACCTAATATGTGTCTGAGGCTAGATTTGAACTTAGATCTTCCTGACTCCAGGCCCAGTGCTCTGTCAACTATACCACTTAGTTGCCCCTTTTGTGACATGACCACTCCCTCATCTCTCCTTCTTACAAACTCCTAGTAAAAACTAGATATACTATGTCTATTTTCCTTACTCTTTTCTAAAATCCTTTGCAGACTGGCATCTGATCACTCACTCAAGAGAAACTGCTCTCTCCATAGTTGCCAACAGTCTTTTAATTGCCAAATCTCTTGTCTTTCCTCAATTCTCATCCTTTTTTGATCTCTGTCAGATTTGACTTGGTTGACTCACTGATTCAAGAAACTTTTGTTAAGTGCTTACTATGTGCTAGATACCTTCAAGCTTTGGAAATACAAACAAGAAAAAGAAAGAGAATTCTGGCCCTCAAGAAGCTTACAGTCTAATGAGGAAGTGTATAATTGGAATCTGCTTCCCAGAACTCCAATTCCCAATGTCCCACTTTTGTTCTCACATTATGTCCTTACATTTTGGAGATAAAGTTTGTGTGACCCTGCCTCTCCCCCCAGCCCCCCCCCCCCGCCCATCTTTAGATTTAATCACCAAAGGTGAAAACATCTCCACTTAACTCACAAGTTGGGAGGTCTGTGACCCACGTGTGCTAGAGTGAGTGACAAATCAGAGTTTACTGAAGAAAAGCATTTGTTGTGATTGGACACAAACTAAGAGGAAGGCACAGGAAGTGACACAAAAGAAGCTTCTTTAAAAGAGAGCTCAGTGAGCTCAGCTTCTTCTCTTCTGGTTCATGAATGGGACCTGAAGGAGCTCTTCTGGTTTGTGTCTGGGACTTGGAGGAGCTCTGGAGCTGGGACCTTGAGACCTTGGTGAGACTGTTCTTAAATCTTTCCTTTGGAATTCCACATGGTGAGTATAAAGACTGAATCTTCCTGAACTTCTCTTAAGGAACTTCCCTTTCAATAGAGACTCTGTGACTGAAGCTTTTGCTTCATTTGCCTCCGGAGCCTTCCAGGCCTCTGGCTTTCTGGCCTTGGGCTCAAGGCCGAATTTCCCTTGGTTGAGGGTTAATTAGATCTACCTGAATTAAACTAGGGGATCGGAGTAAATTACCTAGTGTGTTAGATTACTTATCCTATCTTATCCTTTCTCTCATTCTCCTTATTTCTTCTTCCTCTCCTCATTTGTAAATAAACTTCCATAAAAGTCATTTTGACTTGAGGTTATTCTTTAATTGGAGATTGATAATTACTCAATTCCCTGGTGACCAACTTTTTAATATTCACCCAATCAAAGCCCCTTTTTGCCCCTTACAGCTGGGAAAACTTTTCTTTACTCAGGTTTTTACTTTTGTCCTTTTATTTCTTCTACTTCAAGTGATTATTAGTAAATCTTATAAAATATAATACTTGGAGTTATTGGATATTAATTTTAATCTTACATAAGACAACCCACAAAAAGGAAGCTAAAAAGGGTTGGAGAGTATAAAAATAAAAGGCAAGACTGTAAAAATAAATGGGGAAAGCTATGCTAATACAGGTTCAAAACTGTTCAGATATTTTTGATAGGTGTAATCAAAAGTATCTTCAGTGATAAAGTGAAGTGAAGCTCGTAAATGAACTTCTCTTCAGGGCCAGGTGCAAGGACACTAAAGAGACTCTTGTTATAAAAATAAAATATTTATTGAAATATATATAAGGGAAAAAAAAAGGATTTCTGATTCTAACTCTACCCAAATAAAACTCCCTGGTTCCTCATGGAACCGCTTCTCCTGTATTTCACAGGACACTAATCCTTCCTGATCTGACTAACCCAAATTTATACTATTCTAAATAAACTAACAATATTATCCTTATAATTCTTAACTTCACCTCTAAGTTATAAAAATAACAAAGGCTAGCTGGTTGAGTCTCAACAAGAATCAAGTTAGAACTCTGAGCCTTAACAGACTCAGAGTCCAAACCAAAGACGCAGGTTTTCTTTGGTCTTCTCGGAGTTAAATCACTCTATAAAAACAGCAATAGATAGTCAATAGTGTTTCCCAAGTTGGAAAAAGAAAACAATAATCTCCTTCAGGTCTTCCCCTCAGACTGTGAGAGAGAGCTAAAGATGTTAGCTCCTCCAGCCCTGAGAGAGAGAGTCCCAGTGCATGACTCTGCCAGCTGCCAAAGACCAACTGTCACTGTCACACCCAGAGAGAGTAACTGTCACAGGAAAACGGTGCAGAGAGACCTTGAGTCGATCACTTTCCAAGACAGCAAGATGGTGCATTACGTTGATGACATCCTGCTAATGTCACCATCTGCAGAAGCCTATTATAGAGACAGTGTGCACTTGATTAAAGAGCTAGGCAAAAGGGGCCATAAAATTTCCAAACCCAAGCTTCAGTTTGTGAGATCAAAAGTGGAGTATTTGGGATTCATCTTGGAAAAGGGCTCCAGAAAGATTTCTGAGAAGAGAACACAAGACATACAGAGGTTGAGCTTGCCTAGAACTAAGAGGCAGCTCAGGGCAGTCATAGGAGTAACGAGTTTCTGTAGAAATTGGATTCCAGGTTATGCTTTCATAGCTAAACCTCTGATAGAGCTAATCAGGAAGGAAGTTCCAGAACTGTTGAAGCTATCTAAAGAGTATATTCATGCCATAGAAAAGCTCAAAGCGCTAACCCTATCAGCACCTGCCCTAGGAATCCCTGACCATAAAAAACTTTTCTCCTTTATGTCCATGAGGATAAAGGGATAGCCTCTAGTGTTCTCACACAATCTTTTGGGAATACCCTTAGACCTGTTGCCTATTATATCTCAAAGCTGTGGAATGCCAAGTTGATTGAGAGCTATTGCTGCTATAGCCATCATGATTAGGAAGGCATCTTCCTTGGTATTAGGGGATGAGCTGAGAGTATTTTCCCCACACTAAGTGGAATCTACTCTAAGGAACACTACACTCCAAGCTTTTACTTCCAAAAGGTTATCACAATACCAAGCAATCCTGTTGGCTAATGAAAACATCACATTTCACCAGTGCAAGAGTTTAAATCCTGCATCTCTGATTCCAGATTTACCTCTGGAAGGAGAGAGCCTACACATCTGTGAAGATGCATTTAACATCATGCATGAGACAAGGGAGGATTTATCCAAAGTTCCAATGGAAAACCCTGAGTTGACACTCTTCACAGATGGATCATCTTACTTAGTAGACAATCAGAGATTTACCAGTGCAGCACCAGTGACAGCCTCTGAAACCCTTTGGTACTCATCCCTACCATCGACCATGAGTGCTCAAGGGGCAGAATTGGTCGGATTTATTCACGCTCTAAGGCTAGAGCGTGAAAATAGGAGTGTTAACATTTACACCGACTCCCGGTATGCATTTGGAGTAGTGCATCATTCCAGTGAACTCTGGAAAAACTGAGGCTTCAAAACATCTAATGGCAAACAGATAGCATATGGCACGTTAATAAATCAGTTGTTGAAAGCACTCCAATTACCAGCCCAAGTCTCGATAATTCATTGCCTGGCCCACAGCAAAATACAAGGGCCAGTGGAATCAGGGAATAGACAGCTGACATTACAGCCAAATTTGGGGAGAGGTATGGACCAACTTCAGTCCTGAACTTGTCTTTGGTGGAGGAAGTTGATCTCAAAAATGCATACTCCCCAAAGGAAGTGAAGGATTGGAAGAAACACCATGGTGCATACTTAGCTAATGGAGTTTGGCTGGGGGCAAATGGAAAACCTATGTCGCCTAGATCCCTGTATCTCACCTTTTGCAATGCATTACATCAAAAAGGGCATTATGGAAGTCTGGGCCTGGCAGACTCTATAACTAGGTATTGGAATGCAAGGGGCATATATGAAGTTGCAATGAGAGTTTCTCAGAGGTGCAGAATTTGTATGCAGTTCAACCAGACTGTTACCAAAGTCCACAGTCTGGGAGGCAAACCACTAGCCTATACACCATTTGAATGCATACAGATTGATTACATTACCATGCTAAGGTGTCAGGGCTATAGGTATGCATTGGTGATCGTGGATAGATTAACCAAGTGGCCAGAGGCTTTTCCAGCCAGATGCAATATGTCAGCATTTGTAGTGAAGGTTTTGCTTAGAGAATTAATACTAAGGTTCTCTATTCCACTACATACTGTGTCTGATTGTGGTTCCCACTTCTCATACAAGGTTTTAGCTTTAGTGTATTAAACCCTAGGAGTCAAACAACATCTGCATTCCTTGTACAGACCCCAACTGAGTGGGCAGATTGAGAGAGTTAATAGATCTTTGAAGACCCTAGTGGCTAAAATCTGTGCTGAATCACATTTCAAGAGGCCAGATGCATTACCTTTGGCATTGTTTCATCTTAGGTGCTAGCCCAATAGCATTACTCATTTGTCACCCTTTGAGATGCTATGCGGACACCCACCTTACCATGGCAAGTCACCTCAAACATCCATAACCTATCACATCTGGGTATGGAATGCAAGCTCTATGAGTACATTAAGTTACTCAAACAGCATTTAGATGAACTTCATAAGTTGGCTTTGATATATCAAAGAGTTCCCTTTGATTTTAGTCTACACAACTTCCAGCCTAGAGATTATGTCCACATCAGAAACTTTACTAGGAAGTCTGTGTTAGAACCTAAGTGGCATGGTCCATCCCAAATAATCTTAACAACCCCTAGTGCAATCAAGGTTAAGGGGAGGGATCCATGGTTCCATGTCTCTCATATCAAGCCAGCAAAAGATATGTCCCAACAACAACAAGACCTGGTCATCATACAGCACAATAATCAATTAGCACCAACCAGCCAGCCAAGTAGTGAGACCATAGCAAGCCCACAGTCCAAACATAAGACCATAGCCTTACAGCAATTCACTTATGATCCAGAATCAGAGCAAGAGTCAGTGAGCAGCAAAATGTACACCAAATATTATACCAAAATGATTACCTCAAAACAATTACAATCACTTAGAAGAAACATCCATAAACTATAATGACAGTGAAGAAGAATCAGCTACAGAAGAGACATCTGAACTTTATTCAGTTCAAGACCTAGACAGTGACATCGATGAGTAAATTCAAAGACACAAATGACATCATAATGAACTCTTGGTTTACCTGTGATCATCTTTATTTAACCACAATGAGGAAAAAAGAAAGAAGAATAGATTAGTCGCATTTCATGGACACTCAACTTTGTCCATGACACAAGTCAACACAACAGAACATCAGTTCCTGTGCAAGTTTACAAGCTCGTGTGGTGACATCATGTGACACAACAGGAGCGTTGCAGACTTCGCAGAGAGTTGCAATGACATCAATGCTGAGCACTACAAGGACAACCATGACCTGTATACACAACCAGTGTATTGGACAACTGCGCTGTGAAGAGGATCATCTGATCTGCATTGGATCCATGCACTTGGAGAGCACAACTTACACCCAACAGAATTCTCACTGTACCCAACACTTTAGAATTCATCCACGCAGCACATGCAATTGGCAGAAGAATTCTGGAGGAGTAATTATGTGACACTTCATCTCATGGTCAGGTCATACTGGACAACACATAAAATATTTCTGACTTCACATCTACATATGAAATTCTAATTTACACTTAGGAGAGAAGGGTTTGTCTGCCTTAGCCTAGAGTTTCTTCTTGCTTTGGTTCAGACACTTTCTACTCAAAACATCTGACATTTCCTTTTCTTTTAAAGAATGTAAATATGAAAATATTTGATTACTAACCCTTAGTAATAATTCTTTTTTTAACATTTATTAATATTCATTTTTAACATGGTTACATGATTCATGCTCCTCCTTTCCCCTTTGGCCCCCGCACTCCCCCCCACCATGGCCGATGCACATTTCCACTAGTTTTGTCATGTGTTCTTTTTTTTTTTTTTTTTTTTAACCCTTGTACTTCGGTGTATTGTCTCATAGGTGGAAGATTGGTAAGGGTGGGCAATGGGGGTCAAGTGACTTGCCCAGGGTCACACAGCTGGGAAGTGGCTGAGGCCGGGTTTGAACCTAGAGCCTCCGGTCTCTAGGCCTGACTCTCAATCCACTGAGCTACCCAGCTGCCCCCTTGTCATGTGTTCTTGATCAAGACCTATTTCCAAATTGTTGGTAGTTGCATTGGTGTGGGAGTTTCGAGTCCACACCCTCAATCATGTCCACCCTGACCCATGCGTTCAAGCAGTTGTTTTTCTTCTATGTTTCCTCTCCTGCAGTCCTTCCTCTGAATGTGGG
>NC_058133.1:494273711-494288211 GCF_016433145.1 Gracilinanus agilis | reverse complement strand
TGGGGGTGGGGTGGTTGCTCAGCCCGTGATTTAGTGAGAGCTGTTTCACCCCTTTATAGCATGGAAATGCCTCGATTCCACGTACCTTCCACGCTGTGCCCTGTTGTGGGGTTCCTCCGTTCATCTGGACTTGTTTTTATGTCCCCTTGAGGAGTTTTGTGTGTTTCGGTCAGGAGAGGTTAAGAGCTGCTTCTTACTCTGCCGCCATCTTAATCCAGAACCGCCTTAGTAATAATTCTTACTAACACACAGGGACAAATTAGTTAGTTTGATATGTTAGAACAAGGTCAGAACTTTCTTTGTAAACATTGTACATAACTTAAGTCTATGGTTTAACAAAAGGCTTATAACTAGTGTTAGGTTTACTTATCTTTACTAATGCTTCCTAACATAGGCATAAGAGTACTAACATATTAACATACTATCTCTTAGGAAGATTGAATTAGGTTTTAGGACCTTGCTAGAAACTTTGTCTTAGTTGATACTTTTGTTGCTAGTTCATGAAGTTAGAAAATAACACAGCTAGAGTTTATTACTTTGCTCAGTTAGCAAATGTTTTGCTTTAAGATTATTCCGTTGATGTTTGTGTTTAATCTTGTTTTCCTTTCTGTTCAAAATTTTTTGTATAACTTTAATCCCCATTTCTTTCCTTTAACTTTCCCATAACCCATCTTAGCTTAGCTTAGAATAGTCATAGAATAGAAATAGGAGCTAAGAAACTCTTTTCTTCTTTTGCAATGTTTAGATAGGGATAAGAGCATAGTTTTAGCTTAGTCTTAGTGTAAGTGTAGAATTCCTTGAGAACTTAGGGACCTGGAAATATCGCAAGGTGCGAATTTCCAAAAGACAAATGAGCAAATTGTAATGCAGGATTGATGCAAGTTCTCTTGCATTTGCAAATTCACCAGAGGCAATCCTGGCAGTTAGGGGAATGGAACTTTGACCCAGCAAGTTCCTGGTCTCATGACCTGACAGTTGGAGCTGGGACTATAAATATCCCTGGAGAACCAACCTGGGGGTTCTGATTTCCTTGACCTAACCCAGACATCCAGCTACCCCCTGGATTACTCCTTGGGCCCTGGGAGGTGGGATTTTGTGGAAGGTGGAATGTGGGAAAATTAGTTTGCTTAGCCCAGGCAGGACACCCCTAAACCAAATCATCACCCTCATTTGTCAAGCTGGTGGACCTCTCTATATCAGGGCAGTGGAATTTATCCCTGGCTGAGGGGCTGGTTCCCTCAGCCTGATCTTACCTTCTGAGGCCTTCTGCCAGCACTGGCCAATCACCCATAGCAACAGCCTTCCTAGACCTTAACCCTCTTCCCTTAGTTTACCCTTGTGTTTAATAAACCCCTTGGCCTGATTCTGAGAGTTTCAGTGATTCATTTATATCATCAACCAGGACCAGGGGCTAAGGAGAAGGAGGATAATTATCACTTGTTTCCAGAGAGGGCTAGACCAAGCATCCATCTTGTTCAGGAAGTGAACCCGGTTCACTTCCTGTGGGCTTCCAGTTTCTTACCAGCAGGGAGGGGTTCCTCACTCCACACCTTAAAGAAGCCTACAAACAGCAGGGAGACTAACTGGTCATCTCTGTTCAGGACCTCACATCCATGGCTGTCCTAGACCAACAAATACTGAAGTTGTAGGCTCCCTGGCCCAGGAGACTCACGGGTACCACCACCTACCCTATTATCAGCCTGTTTAGCCCCATTATTACACTATGTATATGTTATATACAAATTATATTAAAGACTATGTTCTTATTTTCTAATATCATCCTTATAGGAGCAGAGTACCAAGTGGTAACCAGCACAATGGCACAATGTTCCATGAAATGGAGCTCAGAGTTTTGAGTGGAAAATGGAAAGTTACCAACAAAGTTCTGAACCTTCTATTAAGGAAGACTTTGGGAAGACAATTGAGAGACTTGAGGTGTTAAGTATAGCATGGTGATGAGATTTCATGGTGCTGAGGCAAAAGACAGTTCCTGTCTTCGAGGAGCTTAGAATCTGATGGAGGAATCAACATGCAAATAAATATATACAAAGCAAGCTTTATGTTGTTGTTCCCCAGAGGGAAGACACTGGAATTAAGATGAGTTGGGGAAAGTCTTCCTTTACACTCCATGGGTCCTCCAAGGGACACCTCTTTGTAGAGAAAGCAAAGAGTTAAATTATCCTTGCTATGTTCCCCTCCCCTTTAGCATTCTTGAGTAAGGTGAGGCAAGGGGTACAACCTCAGAGAAGAGCAAGTTTGAGATAGGGAGGCTGAGGTAACCAAGGTCTTTGCTGGAGATCTCTGTCTGTTTACTGTAAGAAGAAAATAACACTTCTCAGAATCTGTTTTTGTTATTGTTTAGTTTCTCATGCTAGGTAGGTTTGAGTTCTCATTGGCCAAAAACTATATCTTGGCTACTGTGGCTGCTGGGTAGGAGAGTGGGTAGATAAATCATGAAGTGCTAAACTTCTAGATATGTGTGCTTTCATTTCCCCGTTGTGTGTGTTATATTGAATCTCTGGGAGCCAGGAATCACACTGTTGATTGACAGGTGGGTCCGTTGGATATCGGAATGTTCCCAGAGGGCTGTGAGGACAGGGGAGAGAACGGTTGGCCCAGGGGAGTATAAAACACCCTGGCAGCCCTGGCGGAGGGTTCCTTTCTTTCCTTTGGACTGGAGATCTGTGGATCCTGGTCTTTTGGGATTGAGACTTGCTGGGCTCAACCTTGCAAGATCCTCCTGTTTTGTTCCTGATAACATCATCAACCTGTACCCAGACCATCATCTTCTGATTCTACTGCCCCTAGATATTAGGAAATCAATCATCTATAGTTATCTAGGTTTCCCAGGGCCCGGGAGGGATCCGGGAGGCGGGCAGGAGAAGGAGAAGAGGTGGAAAGGGGTGGGTATCCCAAAGGCTGGTTAGGCATAACATCTAACAGAAAGAAGAAGAAGCTGAAACATCAAGCAGCAGTTTGCCTACTCTGGTTTGGCTGTGGCCAGGTTGGACCAGAGAAGCTAACCATCCCGACTCAATATCTGCCTACAGATCTGAGGGTTATTATCACCAAAGTAATTAGGGTTTCCCAATCCCACTATCCAGTCCCAATATCCCATCTTTGCTAAATATAGTTAAAGCCTGTTAAGTACCTTCCTGAAGTGGTTATTTATAGCTTCTCTGGAAGGGAGATATGCAGTCAGAGACAAACCATTACCAAGCTAATAGAGCCCATTAAACAATCAACCCCAGGTGGGGACCTGAAGGGATATCATCCATTGACCTAATGGATCCTGCCTGGGCACTGTTATAAAGGAGGGAGGGGTCATACCATCCAGCTAGGGCAAGCCTCAGTTGTTCTTGCCCTAGCCACCTATCTGGGCTATCACTGTTGTCATACATTTACCAGTGGTAGTATCCAGTTTAAGTTTACTCTCCTCTCCATCTCTACAACATTTACATTATTTTATAACAGGTGTCTAGCCTATGAGATGCTCCTGCTTCCAAATCTCTTGTCTGATGCTTCTCTGTCTCCACAGACCTTCATCCAAAATCCTACCTTCTAATTGGGCATTTCCCCCAAGTCTCTATCTTGGGCTCACTTCCCTTTTCTCTCTCTAGAAGTTCTTATTTTGGAGTGTGTGTGTGTGTGTGTGTGTGTGTGTGTGTGTGTGTGTGTTTTAAAGATAACTCTTTTGAGGCAACTAGGTAGCACAGTGGATATAACTCCAGGCCAGGAGTCCAGAGGTCCTGGGTTCAGATCTTGCCTCAGATACTTTCTAGCTGTGTGATGCTAAGCAAGTCACTTAAACCCAAATGCCTAGGCCTTATGACCTTTATGCCTTAGACTCAAATAGTATATTCTAAAACAGAAGGTAAGGATTTGGGGGGAGGGATGATAATTATTTCAAAATGATTGGTTTCATTTGTAAGATTTTATTTGATGCCTTTAAAAACATTATCCTGAGAAGTTGTCCATTAGTTTCGCAACATTGTCAAAGAAATCTGTTAACACTCAAAAAGGCTGAGAATTCCTGCTCTAAACTCTCCCTCCTGGTGGTCTCACTCACTTCTAAGGTTCAATTAGCATGACAGATGGCAGATGACATCCAAAACTCTATACCCAGCCTTAGTTTCTTTCCTGAATTCCATTCCTACATTTCTGCCTGGAATGTCCCATTGGCATCCCAAACTCAATGTGCCCAAAAGAGAATCCATTATCTCCCCCCTCCCCTTCCCCAAAAACCCACTCCTCTTTCTTTCAAGGTAATGACCAGTGTCCTCAGTCAACCTTACCTTTTATATCCACCCAGGTGCCAAGTCTTATTGATTCTATCTCCACAACATGTCTTGGTTCATATTCCCTAGTTTCCATTCACACAATCACCATCCTAGTTCAGGACTTTCATCACTTGTCACCTAAACTTTAATTGTTTTTTTTCAAACACTTACCTTCCATCTTAGAATCAATATTGTTCAGATGTGACCTCAGATACTTCTTAGCTGTGTGACCCTGGACAAGTGTAAGGCTTAAAAAATTAAGGTTGGACTAAATATATGAGAATGTGGTTGCCAAAATTAATATATCTCAAGTCAAATGACTTTTTAGCAGTATTTATTTATAAAATAGAGGGAAAGAGTAAAAGTAGAGAAATGAGAAAGAGGGTAGAGAAGGTCTCTATTCTATCACACTAGATAATTACTCTGACCTGGTTCAAACCAGGCAAGGCTCATTAACCCTCCACCTGAGGACCATGAGTCAGAGGGGCTGGTGGTGAATAAAGCAAGAGTTCCAGCTGTGAGGCCTCCTCCAAGACAGAGACCTCTCTGGAAGCTAATCCCTCCAGGAGCCAGGAAAGCAGTCAGCTTTTCAATCACCCATGTGGGAGTCCAAAGAGAAGATCCAAGAGCAGTTTTACCAGAAGCAGTCTGAGGTCCCAAGCTGGAGCTCCTCCAAGGCCAAGTTCGAAGGAGAAAGTCCTGGTCACAGGAAGTTGCAACTCAACTACTTTTAAAGACCCTTCTTTGCGTCACTTCCTGCGCCTTCCTTCCACATTAAGGGGATGAGTTGCAGTTTTAGAATTTTCTTAGGACAGCCCAGGGGGCAGTCAGTTGTTTCTGAGTTGTCACCAACTTTAACAGGTGGGTTTTGGACTTCCCCTCACTTAAGAAAATGTAGGGGTATATACATGCTTCTGGTGATTAAATCTAAAAGTGGGCAGGGGAGAGTTAATCCCATCTTCATCCAAGTCACAACCTCAAATGCCTATCCCTTAGCACTATTCTAGAACCAATGCTCACTATCAATTCTAAGACAGATGGTAAGGATTTTTTTTTAAACCCTTACTTTATGTCTTAGAATCAATACTGTATATTGGTTCCATGGAAGAAGAGCAGTTAGGGCTAGGCAATGGGGGTTAAGTAACTTGCTCAGGGTCACACAGTCAGGAAGTCTCTGAGTTCAAATCTGAACCCAGGACCTTCCTTCTCTAGGCACTGAGCTCTCTAGCTGCCCTAGAAGGTGAGGCTTTTTAAAAAAAACAAAAAAACAAAATAACCTGCTCTGATCAATTCAATGACCAGCCATAATTCCAGAATGAGGAAAGGGAATTTTGCAAGGATTACAATGGAATGTGGTGGAACAGAGAAGACAGGGCACAGGGCAGCTGGAATCTTGAGAGAGGGGCTTCTGGGAATTCAACAGATTCTCAGGGGAACTGCTCTGGGACTCTGAGGAGAGAGGCAGCTCTGAGATCCTACTCGAGGATTGGGAATAAAACCATTCCTGTGAGATTCCGACCTAATCCTGCCTTGATGGCTCTTTCAGCTTTCTGTTTCAGGGGAGAATACCTTTGAGAGACTAGATTAAGCAAAATCCCTAGCCAACCATTTATAGTACCATCTCTTAAGGTATTTCTTTATCCCTGTCACAGTTTGCTGTGTTTATCCCTTTCATCAGATTGTACTGGCCCAGGACAGAGAACGCAGCCCTCTTTGCTCTCTGTCCAAGAGGGAGTTACCCTGTCAGATCAGGTTACACAAAATCCTGATCATCCATTTCTATTAATAATACAGGGTCTCCCTCCCATTTAACAAGAGAACCAGTAAAGAAGGATGCTACTCACCTCCTAACAGAGAAGATGCTGGACTCAAGATGAAGGGAATATATTATTTGCAGATATGGCTAGTATAGAAATTTGTTTTGCCTGACTGCATATTCATTATAAAGATTTTATTTTTGTTTTTAATTTTCAATTGGATGGGGAAAGGTAGAGAAAATAAGTTTTTATTATTTAAAAAATTAAGTTAAATTAAAAAAAGATTAAGTCCTAATATCGCTTTCTATATGCTTTTTGAGATCTCCTCAATTTACTCTATTTTGTATTTATGTATAATACACATTTATGAGTGTATGTACATATAAGTATATATAATATATACACATATAAAGTGGACATATTGTTCCTCACTTCCCCCCTAGAGAATATAAGCTGCCTGAGGACCAGGTTTGTTTTTGTCTTTGTACCCTTCCATCTTCCCAGCATATAGTAAGTGCATCACAAATGCTTGTTGATTAATTGATTTGTCTTGTAAACTGTGGGAGGGCAGGGACTACGTCCCAAGAGAAACCTAGACATTGCACACTGTGTGACCCCAAATAAGTATTGCTTCAGTGAGTGAATGGATGAATGGATGAATACACACACACACACACACACACACACACACACACACACACATAAACACTAGCAATTAAATAAAAGAAGATAAAAGAATATTTTAGAAAACAGCAAGACTATAGAAATCTTTTAAGTACTTTTTCCACTTTGGATCATAACACTTGGAGGTGGTCTTAGAGGACCTCTTTGAACTTCCCAACGGTGGTTCTTGGATAACAAACATGTTCTTTCCCTGGCTCTCTGTTGGGAGGCTTGCTGGGACTAGTCAGGGTTTGAATTCCATATTCACGTTCTAGTCTTGGAGAATTCAAGGTCCCCTCAAATCACAAAGGCTCAGAGGGAGAAGGAGTCCTCCATTATAACCTGTCCCTGAACAGGAGCCATCCAACCTCCATTTGAAAGCCTATAGTGAAGGGGAGCTCATCATCTCCAATGCAGTCCATTGTTAGGAAGTTTTTTTTCCTGACATCAACAGTAAATCTTCCCCTTTGCAACCTCCACCCATGACTCCTGGGGATTCTTTGGGACCAAGTAAACACACACCTAATCCCATTTTCAGAAAAGAGTCATTCAAATATTTGAGGAGAGTTATTAAGTTTTGCCTGGCTAAATATGCCCTGCACTTTCATTCAATCTTCATATGACATGACCTCAAGATCCTTCTCTATGTTGGTTCATCTCCAGTTTATCAATGTCTTTCCTAAAATATCTTACCTAGGACTGAACTTAATCCTTTAGGGGAGATCTGACCAGGGCAGAGTAAAGAGAAGGCCTTTTCCCTCTCCTTGGACACTAGCTATCTAAATATCAGGAGCAATTAGCTTTCTCAGCTATCAAAAAAAGCCATGTCTTCCCTTTCTTTTACTAATGTAATGGGTAAAAAGGGTTTTTTTGGTTGAATATAAAAAGATTGGTTGCCAGGGGAGAAATCCCCAATTAAGGAATAACCTCAAGTCAAAATTGACTTTTATGGAAATTTATTTACAATTGAGAAGAGGAAGAAGAAATAAGGAAATAAGAATCTAACACAGCAGGTAATTTGCTACCATTCCCTAGTTAATCCAGGTAGATCTAATTAATCCAAGGCCAGAAACTCAGAGAGCCAGAGGCCTGGAGGGCTGGGGAGCCCCAGAGGGCCGGGGAGCCCCAGAGGCAAATGAAGCAAAAGCTTCAGTCACAAAGTCTCTATTAAAAGGGAAGTTCCTTAGGAGAAGTTCAGGAAGATTCAGTCTTTACACTCATTATGTGGAATTCCAAAGGAAGAACCCCTGACTCACTCAACTTTCTCTTTTTAAAGGGGTCACTTATGCGTTACTTCCTGTGCCTTCCTCCTAGTTTATGTGTCCAATCACAACAGACACTTCTCTTAGGACTGTCCAGGAGGCAGTCAGTAATTTCTGATTTGTTACTCTAGCACATGTAGGTTACAGACCACCCCAAAATGGAGATATTTTCACTTTTGGTGATTAAATTGAAAGATGGGCAGTGTAGATTTAATCTAATTATTACATTAGTGAAATTGGTTTTTTTGACCAAAAAAGATCCTTTGGACTTTTCCATTTCTTCACTATCCACTATTCCACCCTAAAGAAGTCTCCATCCTGAGGTCCTCTCTCCATATTGGGAAGTCTCTAGTCCAGATCATCATTTCATTAGAAGCCTTAACCAGATTGGGGAACTTCCTCTATGAGCTTGTCTCATTCCTAAGTTCTTCACTTCCTCTATTGCTGCCTTGCTTCCATTGTAAGGGAGAAAAGAGGGTTTTTGGTTGAATATATTAAAAGGTTAGGTCACCAGGAAATTTGAATAATTATCAATCCCCGATTAAAGAATAACCTCAAGTCAAAATGACTTTTATGGAAGTTTATTTACAAAATATAGGAGAGAGTAGAAGTAGAGAGATAAGAAGAGGGTAGAATAAGATATTTGTATTCAAGTCTGGGCTTTACTCTGGCAGGGCTCCAGAGGCCCAGCCAGAGCCTAAAAGTCAATTAATAAAGGTTTTATCCATAAGGGTTCCTCCCAATCAAGGGAGCCTCCCAGAGGCTTAATACTTCCTGGGAGGTTAAAGCCTTCTTCACTCACCACGTGTAGTTCTAAGAGAGAGATTTAAGAGCAGTCTCTCCCCAAGGTCTCAGGGTCCAAGGTCCAGAGCTCCTCCACATCCAAGCAAGAACCAGAAGAGCTCCTTCAGGTCCCGTTCACAAACCAGAAGAACCCTCAGCTCACTGAACTCTCTTTTTAAAGGGGCCTCTTTTGTGTCACTTCCTGTGCCTTCCTCTTAGTTTACGTGTTCAATCACAACAGATACTTTTCTTAGGACTGCTTAGGAGGCAGTCAGTAAATTCTGACTTGTCACTCACTCTAGCACACATGGGTTACAGATCTCCCAACTTGTGAATTAAGTGGAGATGTTTTCACCTTTGATGATTAAATCTAAAGATGGGCAAGGTAGGTTTAATCTCATTATCACACCATTAGGGTACTTTTCTCTCCCTTCTGAAGGAGGCTAAAAGAAAAAAACTCTATCTTTTGAACCTTTTTTAAAACTTTATTAAAGAAAAGGCAACTGGAGTTTCCCCCAGCTAAAATTAACTACCTCTCTCAACTTTGAATCAAGTTCAATTCAACGTTTTCTCCTAGGAATGGAATTGGTCCTTATATAGACTAATCCTGTGCCTGAAAATAGGGAGAGGTGGTCTCCCCCTAGCATAGGATTGGTCCATTTAAGACCAATCCCACACCAGGAAGTAGGGGGGAGGGACCCCTGGGGCATGCTAGGGGATGTAGTTCCCCCAACCACAACACTTCAAAATCCACACTTTCCAACTCATCTTTTTGTGTTGTCTACTTTTATTAGATTGTAATCTCTTTAAGCATAGACACTATCTTTTTTGTTTTATTTGTGTCTTCAATATTATTAGGCATATACTAAATGAACCAATCAATAAACACAGTGCCTACTACACATCAGGCACTGTGTCAAGTTCTGGGAGTTCAAAAATGCAAAATACAATTCCTGCCCTTGAGAAGCTCATAGTCTCATACAGTGATGGTGAAACTTTTAGAAACTGAATGCCCAAACTACAACCCTCACTCTGTGGCATGTCAGCCACCCCCTTACCCTAGACAGGAGGAAGAACTACCATTGGGCTGCTGGGCAGAGGGGCTTGTGATGAGGGAAATAGCCTTTGGTTTATGTTAAGATGGGGAAGGGAGCAACCCCTTCTGGCACACATGCCATAGGTTCACCAACATGAGTCTAGTAGAAAAATATGATCTTATTTTATCCTGTTTTAAGTGCTTAATAAACACTCTTATCTGCCTAGTTGTCTAAGATTAGCTTTACTTTTATCCCTATTAAGTCTAATCTTATTATTTCAGCCCAATGTTATTGCTCATTGAGATCCTGTTGAGTCTAGACACTTCAAATCTTATATGTAAACTACGTGATCCCTATACCATAATGAAACACTGGGAAAGAATGTGAATGGAATATTAATAATCAAAATATAATTATACAATTTATGTGCCTTTGTGATCTCAATGGTATGGGAATTCCATTCCCAGGAACAGAGCTTCACATCTTCCGAGCTTCCCCTACTATGGGATTCTCTTCTCCTTTGCATGTATGCCCTTCCATGAATCCCAGTTTTAATAGTTAATAATTATAATAGTTCACACACATTGTAATTTAGGTAATAATTGTTAAGAGAGTTTTTCTTAATTTCTCCCTTTTTATATTTAAGAGGCAAGGGAGCAATAAGATTTCTGAATAAGAACCCCCTGCTATGCAAACTACCAGTTAGTGACAGTTAGAAGGGTATGACTGAGAGTTAGAGAGTTACAGTGGGCAGTTTGAAAGGGACTTTGGTCTCTGGGTCCCCTGGAAAGAGGAGTGTGTGGTTTACTCTCTCTGAGACTGATAGTTGGAGACAGAGAAATGGATTTAAGGCCTTAACAGCCTTATTAATTATTGATTATCTGATGTAGATAGATATAAAGATAGTGGGTAAATTATAAGATAGTCAGAGTAGAAAGGTTAGGCCAGGGCCTGACTTTGGCAGAAGATAAACTGCCCTCAAAGGCAGATAGATTTAGTGTTTTCTAGAAAAATTTTAGTTAGGATTGGGTTCTTAGGTATTAGTTTCACTTTCCTCTTTTCTATTTCCTATCTGTATTTTCCTAATAATAAACTAAGCATTTTGTGTTTAAGAAGCTGCTCTCCTCACTTTTGTTCAAACTCTGATCCCAAAAATTTAACCCTTCACAGCTTGGTGAGCCAGCCAGGAGTTTGATTAACTTATTGATCTTCTTTTATTTCCAATATTAGAAAAAGGATAGGAGTGTAACCATGGTGCTTGATATCATGGTACAGTTAGTGAAGGAAGAGATGCCTCTTTACCTCAAACAACTACCAATACCTGGGACCTTCATTGAGATTTTAAATCTCACAGTTTTAGATTTTCTCTTTTTAGTACTGCTTATGGACTATTTGTGCTGACCACATTGTTTCAAGGGTACCATCTGTATCAAGTATTTAGTTTAATTCTTACTAAGAAAAGGAAACAAATGAAAGAGAGATTAATGGAGACTAGAGTTGCATATCTTGAGGATTGTATCTCTAAATTGATTAAAACTATTGATCAACAAAATTAACTATCTCTCGCTTGACTTAAACTAACTCTCCTACTGTTTTAACTCTTCCACCAAGGCTACTAAAAATGAAACCCTAAAGAAAGAAGATAGAAACCCTAGCCTATTCCCTTTAAGAGAAGTACCAACTTTTAATCCAAAGAAGAGAGAATTAGCACCACAAACCATTTACCCCTCAGGATATGGAAGGATTTAAGTGCAGCATTCTTTCTTTTGAGGAGAAGCCCATAGCTGTGATAAAAAAAAAAAAAAAACTAGAGAAGATACGTAGATAATTTGATCCAACCTGGATTAATTTTGAATATCTTCTAAATGAGTTACTAACTAAAAGGGAAAAAGATAAAGTTATCAAGCTTACCACTGAGGAGTGGGGTATAGCTCACTGGCCTGAGAATGACCCTCACTGGAATGTTAACAATGAAAAGGTCTATGAGAGATTATGTCATGCTAGGGAGGCAGTTCTGAATGCAATAAGAGCATGTTCAGATAGACCTAGTACTTGGACTAAATTTGAAAAGCTAAAGCAAGAGATAAGAGAAAATCCTTCTCAGTTCTTGAACAAACTTATAGAACTGGGAGGAAGATACATTAAATTAACAAGAGAATGAGACATTAGACAACTGAGAAGGCAGTTTGTAAAAAATTGTCTCAAAATAGTCAAGAACTATTTTATTTTATTATTTTTTTAAACTCTTACCTTCTATCTTGGAATCAATACTGTGTATTGGTTCCAAGGCAGAAGAGTGGTAAGAGTGAGGTAATGGGGATCAAGTGACTTGCCAAGGGTCACACAGCTAGGAAGTGTCTGAGGCAGGATTTGAACCCAGGACCTCCCATCTCTGGACCTGGCTCTCAATCCACTGAGCCACCTACCTGCCCCCTCAAGGGCTATTTTAAAACCAGTTTCCCTAACTAGATAAATATGGACCTTGATGAATTGAGGAGAGTGGCAGTTTATGTTTATAATGAGCATGAAATGAAAGATGCCAATGATAGTGATTTAGTGGATGTATTAAGAAAGGAGGTAAAAGCATTTAAGGGAAAATTTGATAAACTTGAAAAAGCTGATACAAGTTTTGGAGTAGCCATGGCTCCAGTGTGAGAATATATAACCCAAAGAGAATATACAAATCAGAGACCAATGTGTTACTTGTGTGGAAAAAGAAGACACCTGATGATCAATTGCAGATGCTGGAATCAAATATTTGGCAATTTTAGAAATAATGGTGGGAGCTTTAGGAATAACTATTCTAGGAACAACAACTAAATATCCTAGAAATAATAATAACAGAAACAATTTCCAAAATAACAATTTTGGAAATTATAGGAATGATAGAAACAGAAACCAAACTGAGGCAAATGACTTGTGACAATATATCTGTAATGAGACACATCCACATAATAGCCAAAATGTAAATCATCCTCCAGGAGAGGAATCTCAGAGAGGTGCACATAGGCCTTTATGAAGGTTTGCCAGGAGAGATAGGACTCTGGAATCAAATTGTGAAACATTTGATTTTCCAGACCCAGATATAATTTCACAAGTTATCCTAGTCTATTCTCCCCTAGATAGCCCTGAACCACATATGACACTGAAAGTAGGGAATATGTTATATGATTGTCTTGTAGATACTGGGGCATCAAGATTATGCTGATGAGTACACCCAATCCTAATTGTGATTCTATTGGCTCTATTAGTTTTGTCAGAGTGTCCAGAACACCTTTGGAAGTCCAAAAGCTTTCACCATGAATGGTGTCTGTTGAACCTTTATCTGTGAAACAATCGTTCCTGCTAATGCCTAACTTCCCTATGAATTTATTAGGGAGAGATCTGTTGTGTAAATTAAGAGCCATGATAAATGTACTCAGGAGGTTTGATATTACATTAGAACTACCTGAAGAATCTCTAAACTTGTTCCTAGTACTCTTGCTTTTTTGTCTTTTGTAATCATACAGGTTTGTTTCAATGCTATTAACTTTGCACCTTGTTGGTATTTTGAAGGTTGGAGTTTTATCCAACTTGATAAATTATCTAGAAAGAAGCTGCTCACCTGACTTTTATTCAGACTTCTACCCCCAAAATTTAACCTTTCACATAACTAAACTACAAAGTTTGTGTCCTATTTATAGCTTATATTATATTTGTTTGTACCTCATCCTTGGGGCAGTTCCTTCAAGCAATCCTTACTGGTTATATTCATAATATTAAAGGCAATGGGGGCAATGGGGCATCTCCTTAATCTCTTAATGTAATCAGCAAACAGATACCTAGGGTTTGCTAAGGACCTGGCACTGGGTATGGCTGTAGGAATAGAAAGACGAATAAATTAGGAGGGCAGAGATTTATGATAAGTTGTCCTAGTAATTTATCATGACCCAAGAAAAGACATGTCTTAAGCCATTTCCCCCCAAATCCATAATTCCTCTCCCTTACCCCCTAGTGTTCCTTATACATTGTTTATAACTGGCTAAGCAAAACACATTGAATCTCTTATCTACAGAGCAATCATTCAAATATTGACAGCTAGTGTGTTCCACCTCCATCCTCTCTTCTTGGAGGATGCAAAAAAAGAGGACCATATTTGGAGCCAGAGTCAGAGGATGTAGGTTCAAATCCTGGCTCTGTTACCTATGTGACCATGGGTAACTAGGTGATAGAGTAGATAAGGCACTAGATTTTGAAAGAGGAAGAGCTTTGTCTCTTAAAACTTTAATCTTAGGTTTTAAGTCTAGCTCCAAATAGGTCCTAAGTCATAGGTACAAATCTAGGTCCTAAGTCACTTCACTTGGCTTCAGTTTCCTCAACAGCAGAATGAAGGGGTTGAACTAGATGGCCTCTGAGGAACTTTTAGATCTATAATGGGGTGATTGGGGTGGTCTGACCTCCAACCTGCCCTACAACACTCAGGCTTGGGGTCTACAAAAACAAAAACAAATCCTGTCTTCAAGAATGTCTATTGAGACCCTAATCAAGGGACTCTCCTGATGGTACCTGTTATAATGGCATGTTTTCTTTGGCCAATCAGTTGCCTAGGACTAAAATCTTGGTATAATTATAAGTCCCTCATAGTAGTGGTTTTCTCTTCTTCCTTCCTCCCTCCCTCCCTCCCTCCCTCCCTCCCTTTCTTTCTTTCTTTCTTTCTTTCTTTCTTTCTTTCTTTCTTT
>NC_058133.1:494188673-494270820 GCF_016433145.1 Gracilinanus agilis | reverse complement strand
TCTTTCTTTCTTCCTTCCTTCCTTCCTTCCTTCCTTCCTTCCTTCCTTCCTTCCTTCCTTCCTTCCTTCCTTCCTTCCTTCCTTCCTTTCCTTCTTTCCTTCCCTTGGAGTGGTATCCTAGTAAGTCAAGAAGAAAGAACATTTTGGCAATTTTCTTACATGATTCCAAATTGATTAGCTCTCTGACACGTTAAACAGTGAGATGAAGAAATACAAACTTTTCTTGATGATTTTTCATTATGAATGTTCAGTTACTGTACTGACTTGCAATATAGCAATGTCTTCAGGGCCTATTGTATTAAAGTCTGTTTGTTCCTTAGTTAAATGACCCCAGATTGATGTGGGTTCAGGGTTCTTATGTTTACTTTTCAAGGGATTTCTGTCTCCTTGCCATCAGTTGCCATTTCTTACAGTGGGTAGGTCTTTGTTGTGGCCCCTTCCAACTCCTAGATTTATAATACTTTGTTAGGAGCAATGTAAATAGATTCTGATTGAAGGCCTGAGCAGAGTCTACAAACCTTGCATTATTGGTTTGGGCTTCTCAAGGGCTGCCAACCTGATTCTTGGCCATGTTCTAATGGATGAGATGGTCAGATGGAAGAGTTCATGACGTGAAAATGTCAGTGAGGTATTAATGTGAATTTACTCATCAGTAACAAAGGGATTGGTGCATGGACAAAGTATATTAATGTATTTGGTTGACGCAAATCCTGAATATAAAAGGGACTTCCTGGAAAGGTTCCATGTCTTGTAATGGAATTGTTTTGGAGAGACACTGGAGCATACAGAGGCAGCCCATAACTGGTTCCAATTTGCTAAACATGTGGTAAATGACTACCACTTAGATTGTTCAGAGAGCCAGAACTGGCGAGTGCCTTCAAAATGGCACCATGGACTAGAGCCTTGGCCATATTTTCTATGGATCCTCTTTCTTGATTTCTTTGCTCACCAGGGTCTGGGAGAGAGGACTTGGGCCTCCTCCCTTCTAAGACTAAGGCCTAGGTTCTTTGTCCATTTCCTTTCTGTTTTTCACAAAGATTAATCTGGAGGCTCTGACCTGTGAATTTTGAATGATCAGGAGAATAAGCCTCTGGGATTCTGGGAGTCTGAATTTATGCCAGATTTCCAGCCAACCCATTATGGATGCCCAAAGGAGCAAGATGGGAACTTGGTGGGACCAATGTAATATAGAAACAATGCAAAGTCTAAGGCTACTCTCCCCACAGACTGAAGTGCTGGGGAAAATGGTTGTACTTTTCTTCTTGTTTGTGACCTTGAAGAAAATATCCTTTTGCAAAAGCTAAGTGGTTAAATGAACTTGGAGTGCTAGTCAATGGCACCTAACAGTGATGGGGACACAGTGGGAGCTTGGACTGATGATAGCATTAGACTTAAACTCTTCAACGCAACCTTCAGACTCTGAGGGGGCCTTATTCTGGGAGAGGGCCAGACCATGCTTACTACATAGCCACCCTTATCCTGTCACTTTGGAGGCTTGAGGGAAGGGAGCAGTTAAACATGTATCTCAGGAATTTCAGGGCAGTGTGGTACAACAATGAGTGTGCTGGATCTGAAGGCTGAGGACTTGTCTTTGAATCTTGACTCTTTTTTTTTTGGCCTTTGTGACACTGACTTTGTGACACTATCTCCTCAGCTTTAAAATGTGTGTGTGTGGGTGTCTTTGGAGGGGTTGGATGAGGTAATTAATCTCTAAGATCTCTTTCAATTCTCAATCTATGGTTCTAAGAAAAGATAGGAGGTATTCTATGCCAGTGTCAAAGATGACTCCAGTTGGTGAGTAGGTAGGCGGAAGGGGGAAAGGATCAGAGAAAGTAGAGGCTAAGGAGACCCCTGGTCAAGTGATCATAAACTTTTGAGAGGTACTTTAGTTAACTCCCCTTAGTTAGTAGGGGGAACTCTTATGGGGAAAACCAGGGGAGTTAACTTAAATATTATATGTGGGTTCAGAAGGGTGAGTAGGAGACAGGAATAGACAATAGGCGGGGACTTAACAAGTTAGGGAGACTGTGTTTAGCTGTTAGGGGAAAATGCCTGTTGACAGAAGTGACAGTTAGGCCTTAACTGTCACCCTGCCCCACCTAGACAAGAGGTCTGTGAAACCAGCAAGCAAATGAGAAGAGGGTTTGTAACAAATTTAATTAAGGGAACTATGGTCTAAAGGATGGGAATAGGGGTTTCTATACTTCCAGACTATGGGCAAACCACAGGGTCAGGGGAGGGACTTATCTACCCTGAACTGAGAACTAAAGCAAGACAGGGCCCAAAGAATAGTAGGACTGAAGTGGGTATTCTCACAGCAGAGTCCTGACACACTCCAGTGATATTGCAGCTCTTCCAGGACCACTAGCTACACTCCTTCAGGTGGGTAGATCTGGGAGCTAACCCAGCCCAAGTTAACCTGCATTAATAGTCTCTACCAAAAATCTCCCACAAGTAGATTCAAGAAAGTCTTCCATTTGGATATCAGGAAATCTGGGTGTAAGCTCCACTTTCTCTGGGGTCTCCCAGGATCAGTTACAACTTGTCCCAACCACCATGGAGTCAGTCTCAGAGAGAGAGGCCACACTTCCTGCTTCTCCGTTCCATTTAGAATTCTCCAGCCCTGCCTGCTAGGTCTCCTAAATAATAATTAAGTAATCTTCCTCATGACAGAACTGAGGTACAAAAAGATTAAGAGAGTTGCCTAATATGATAATTAAATTAAATCTACACAAAGGTGAGAGCACCTTCCAATTCTGGGATGTCCTAACCCATGTGTGCTAGAGTGAGTAGCCAGTCAGAATCAGCACACCATCTCCTATGAGAAAGCGTCTATTGTGATTGGACACACAGGCTAAGGGAAGGCACTGGAAGTGATATATATGTGGCCACTTCCAAAAAGGAAGGGGGAGTGAGGCTGAGGCTGGTTTGGTGAAGTGGACCTGAGGGAGCTTTGCTGGTTCATGACAGAGACTGTTCCACATGGGTAAGTTAGGCTGACTTCCTTTCTCCTACCTTGGCGTTTCTGGAGGCTCTACCCTCAGGGAGGCCTCTCTTGCCTCTCTAATTGTAAAAGGCCTTGTGGCTAGAAGTCTTGCTTAATTAACCTTTGTGCCCCTCTGCTGGGGCCTCTAAATTCTCACCTGGTCCGGGCTTCTGGTCCAGGCCAGAGTTTCTCTCTCTCAATTTCCCTACCTTCAACCTTCCTAATTGTAAATAAATCACCATAAAAGTCAATTTTGACTTGAGATTATTCCTTAATTGGGGAAATTTTCCCTGGCGACCACCTTTTAATATATTGAACCCATAAAACCCCTTTTTCCCCCTTACACTAAGGTCACAATAGCAGTTAGCTTTGATGGACCTTATAGGCCATTTAGTCTCATTTGCAAATAGGGAAACAAAAGGAACTCATTTTACAGATGGGGATACTGAATCCCCAAAAATAAAATGACTTGTCCATGGTCATCCAGGTAAGGTAAGAGATCTGGTGGAATATAGGACCTCAGAGGTCATCTAGTCAAATTCCCTTATTTTACAGAAGAGTAGATTGAGCCTTAGAAAGATTAAGTGACTTGCCCATCATGATCTAGGTAGTAAATGACCAGGCAGGATTGAAACTTATGCTTTTTTTTTTAATTAATAGACTTTACTTCTGAGTATTTCAGTCCCTCTTTCCCTCCCCACATCATAAAAGGCATCATCTGGCAAACAGATATGTATGTCTAGATTATGTCTTTCATGTTTCCATTTTTCAGTTTATTCTCTGCTTTATCCTTGTGCCCACAGTTTGCTCTCTTTAGGCTCCTGGGGTCTCAAGTCTAGCTGTTCTCAGGTTCAGGCCTCCTGGTGGTCCCCTTGCTTGTTCCTCTACTCGAAGCTCCTTTAAGAGTCTCAGGGCACTGCTTCCACAGTCAGGCACCCCTCTGCACTAGGTCCCTACCCAAGGTCTATGTCCAGTGTTTGCACTCAAGGTCTGAGTTCAAAGACCGCATTCTTTAGCCTTTTGGGGTCTTAAGTCTTGCTGTTCTCAGGAGCAGGCCCTGGTGATCCCAGGTATCTGTCAAGAACTTAATGAATGCCCCAATATTGCTCTAACTCTTGTGCACTGGCTTTGGCACTGTAGGTGGTGTGTGTGTGTGTGTGTGTGTGTGTGTGTGTGTGTGTGTGTGTGTGTGTTTGATCAGCTTGCATTTTAGTGAGAGCTATTTCACCTCCTTATTGCATGGAAATGCCCAAATCCCACGTACCTTCAATGCTGTGCCCTATTTGTGGGGTCCCTTCATTCATCTGGATTTGATCTTTGTGTCCTTTTGAGGAGTCATGTGTATGTGGGTTAGGAGAGATTAAGCACCCTGCTTCTATTCTGCAGCCATCTTAACCTGGAAGTCTCCAGTTTATTCTTTGGAGGTGACATTCACAAGTTATTCTTCAAATATAAAATCTGTAGCTGTGTATAATGTTCTCTTGGTTTTACTCATTTTGCTATTCATTATCCTGGATTTATTATGGTATTTCATGGGCTGAAGTGTTGCTAGGCGTCTGAAAGTTAACAGAGTCAAAAAGATGACACTTGTCACCAGCAAGCTTTTTAACAGTCTTAGTTTATTCCATCAAGTTCTCCTCTAAAAAGCTTCAGGATTCTGCTTCTCCTGCTGCTTCTGCCAGAAGCAATGTGTATATTTATCTACTCTCTAACAAGGTAGCTCATTAAGGGAATCAAATGGTCAACAAAAATAATTTTGACTAGAGCCTGGCCTCTGGAGTCTGGGAGGGAGTCTTCTCTCTGCCTTCACATCATTATCCTCAAGGTTGCTCTTTCTTGCAGCTGTGCCTTTTTCATGACCCTTTACAAGAATGTCAGGAGAAGAGGAGAAAATGTTTGGGGGGAATTTAACCCCTTAGTCCCCCTGCCCTCCCCACATACACACATATGTATATATACATACATATGTACATATATATGATAGCTCTATCTATCCATTCATCCATCAATCTATGTAGTCATCCATGTATCCATCGATCTATCTATGCATCTGTGTAATTAGAATTTTGTAACCCAGGACTCCACTTCCCAGAATCCGACTTTCATCCTCATGTTATGTCCTTATGTTTTGGAAATAAAGTTTCTATAACCCCACCTCTTGCTCTCTTCTCCCACTAATGCAGTTAGGAAAACTTCTCTTTACTCAGGCTTTTACTTTTGTTCTTTTTATTTCCTCTACTTCAAGTGATTATTAATAAATCTTATAAAATATAATACTTGGAGTTATTGAATGTTAATTTTAATCTTACATTTTTGGTGAGCCATGAAGGGATAGAATCCTTGAGTTTTTTCAAGAAAGCCTTTGAGTAAAGGATAGGGAGCAGATAAATTTTGCTCCTGCTGACAAACTGCTTTTTGCTGTACTATTTTTTCCCATTTTTTTGCCAGCCACTCTGCTCTGGGACTCCTGGCCAAAAAGGATAAGCCACTTCCCACCTCTTTTGCTGTCTGCAAGCTACTGCAGTCCGTGCTTGATTGCCTGAGGGTTTGAGAGCTGTTTAGAAGCACCTTGTTTTTTCTGTGTGGAGGGTGAGGTATAAATCCTTTCCCCCACCCCACGTGGGTCTCAAGCCTGTGCTAGTCACTTTTCAGCAGAGGAACACAGTGTGGTGCAGCCTTTCCATGCTATCCACCCCAACCCCAGACTGGCTAACCTAAGGGGTCTTCCATGCTCCTGGCTATGGGGGTGGGAACTGAGGTGTCACAGGGCCATTGGTTTTACTCCTAGTGGGGAGGGGAAGGAAAGTTACTCTTTCAAACCTCTTAACTTTAACCAGTACATACTAGGGTAAGTGCCACCTACAGACAGGAAGTAGATTTGCAACCAATTTAATAAGTAAAATTGCAAGCATGGCCCAGTTTCCTGCCTATCTTAAATAGCTCCCATTCTGGGAGAGCATTACAGAGCTCACAAAGCTCAAAATTTTGGGGTATCTTTTCTTACTACCATTCCTGGGTGCACTTGTCCTTGTGATTAGATTGAGTAATCTTGAGATTCAGAGGGAGATTCATCTCCTTACCTCCCCTTGCCATTTTGGCCTGCCCAATCTCTGAAACACACCCAATATGGGATTCGTCCACACTATGCCCAGTGCAGGTATGGGGAACCCCAGAGGTGTGACCAAAGGAATCTAGATGGATGATGATACTTGGGAGGGGAAGAAACCTTAAAGTCTGGAGGTGAATTTTAAGCCTTTTCAGACTCCATTGCTAAATCTTTCTAGTTTGTTCCCCTCCAAATAGTGAATATGTCTCTGTAACACAGCTATTGGAATCGGAGAAAAGGACTCTTGAATTAAGTGCCTGTATCCTACCACATATATTTTATTTGCTGATTGTTTGCTTTAAAATTTAATTTAATTTTTTAGTTCACATATTGATCTAATCAAATATATTTCATTACATTATGTCACTTTCTTTTACTGTGTTTTGGCTGTTAGCTATATGTGCTGTTACACTGTCTTTATTTGTACCTCCCCCTATGACTGAACTGGAGAAAATGCCATTGTAAAAGCCCATAGTCAAGTTGCACAAACCCTTTTCCATGGCAAAACCATAGGCCCTTCTGGATGCTGGGTGTGTCCCTAGATCCATCAAGGTCACATTTTGCCTTAACAGCCTTTTGTTCCTTTTTGCCTTTTTTAATTGTCACATAGATGATGATGGATGGACTCCATCAAACTGGTTACAACCTGTATACAACCTTTCGAGAATTTAATGACCTAAGAAATTAAATTGATTTTAAGAGGTTTTCAGAAATGATTTTCAGATATCCGGTAGCACTACTACCTCTGACCAATCATTTACCTGCCTTTGAGTTGTTTGTAACAAAAGGTAAGGGTCCATTTAGTAGTTGAAGTGAAGTACAATAGTACTATTGTATTCCCCACCTCCGCATTTATAAAATTGTAATGGATGAGACATCTGAAGTGATTTTCACTACTGTAGTCCTTGCCTCCACATTGCAATGGATGGGACATACAAAGTCATGCCTTTTACACTATTACAGTCTCATACCAGAGATGGGAGGTTTCCCCAGGGGGCCTAGTTACTTCATGATGTGTTATAATCTCATCTGGGAGGTGGGAAGATTTTCCCAGGAGGCTTTGTAGCTCCTTGATGGGTTTTATACTTGTAACTTTTCAGCTTACTCTACCTTTCCACCAGAATGGTCTAGATTCTTGGTGATATTTTAGACTCAAAAGGTTTTCATCAGTGGTACAGAGATTTGTTTTTTTTCTGGGCAATCCTGCCACATTTTGGAATGATGGCAGTAACAGACTTTGTTAGAAATATCTTCGCCAAGGTTGAAAGATTGGATAGATCTGTAGAACTTGTGACAAGTATCCATAAGCTTCATAGTTTTTTTTTTTAATGTCACACAGGAAGTGGCTATAGACATGTGAATCATAATGATAGCAGGTTTGTTTGCTATTGTCATTAGATGGGCTATTATGATTCTGGGGATTTTGGTACTTCTTGGAATGTGCATTAGCTGTTGTACTATTGTTTTAAAAAGCTATTAGTTTGTGAAAATTATGTACACTCACACTGTGGATCATGGCCAAGTTAAAAAGGAAATACATCTCAATTTTGGGTGAGAAACCTTTGTATTGTGCCTCTCCTTGGCTAACACAGTGTGTCACTGATTGTGAACTATATATATTTTTTAATTAAAAAATTTTTTTATTATTGATTTTCCTTGCATGTGCAATAGAGTATTTCAGTTTTCTTTTTTCTCTCATTTGAAGCACATGGTACCAGTATTAATGGTTTTTTGATTTTGCACTAAGGTAAGTTTAAAATGTCCATTAGTCCTAATGCCAATGCATATCCAAAAGCTTTCGATTATGAAAACCTGCCATTGATTGTTTAATATTATGGGACTTTTATTAATAATTGTATCTGATTCCAGGAGAAAGGATCGCAAAAGAGCCACTGCATAGTGCCAAGGAGCAGAAAGTTAATATGCACAGTGCCAACAAGCACAAGGTCAAGGAAATCAACCAATCCTGGTGGGATTGATGAGATTCTTCACCAAGACAGGGGACTTGAACTTATTTTGGGGTTTGAGGAAGTGACTGTTTGCAAAGGCAGACACAGGATTCCCTCACATCAGATCCACACTTCTATTAAGTACCTCAGTTTGGCGGCCATTCTGGCTCCCCTATCCCTGAGAGAAAAGGTAAAATCAGACCAAGAAATGCTATTTCCCCTGCTTCACAGTCTAGTCCTTTTTCTGTCTTTTATAGTGTGGCAATTTTCTGTAGTCCTGGCTGTGGGACACAAATCACTTTAATTGGACCCTGACTCAAGGACCTGTTATAGGTTTATTTTTCCTTAGAATTTTTACACATAAGACTTTGATATTTTATATTTTATCCAGAAGTTATTTTTTCTTTTATTTGGACTTTTTGATGTTTTTTATTTCTTTTGATAATTGATTCATATACTCAGCCATGTATCCCGGGGTGATCCATGTGTTTGTCAACATCCTCCTCAGGGGAACTGTATTATTCTATAATGCAAAGTTTAAAATTCTTTTGAGAGTAATTTTAGGATAAGAAACTTGCTACCTCTCCAAAACAAGAAAGTGAACTGTTTGGAGAAGGTGCCATGAAGAAAACCACACACTGCACCAAAAGATTCAGAATGAACTTTGGGATGTAGTCATTTGAACTGTGGGGAAGAGGGGGTTGAATGCATTTATTTATTTTTTTATTTTTTAATTTAAATTTAATTAATTTATTTTCTGTTACATTTCCAGTTCTGAGTTGTCTCTTTCCCTTTTAACTCTGCATTAGAGACCAACATTTTATAACTATTAATTTTATTATTATATAATTATTATATTATATTATATTATTATAAAATCTAATTAATTCTATCTATAATCATACAATGAATATTTAAATATATCAGTTCTTTCTGCAAAGATAGTTAACATTTTTCCTTCATAAGTCCTGTGTAGTTTATTTGAGCAATCATGTTATTCACAAGAGCTTAGTCATTCAAAGTTACTCTTTAAACAATATTGCTATTACCATATACAATGTTATTTTGGTTCTTCTTGTTCCACTCTTCATTATTTCATGCAAGTCTGTCAATTTCTTGTAAAATCAACCTCATTAATTCTTACAACACAGTAGTATTCCATCACAATTATATACAACTTACTCAACCATTGCTCAATTGATGGAAATTCCTTCAATTTCCAGTTCTTTGCCACACTATACAGAAAGCTTCTATAAATATTTTAGAGCAAATAGTTTTTCTTTTTTTTTTTCTTTTTCCCTGATCACCTCAGGAAACAGACCTAATTCCTGGGTCAAAGGTATACACAATTTTATAATTCTTTGAGTAGAATTCCAAACTACTTTCCAAAATGGTTGGATCATTTCACAATTCCACTAACAGTGTATTAGTTTCTCAATTTTTCTACATCTCCATCATTTGTCATTTCTCCCTTTTATTACTTTAGCCAGAGTTTAAAAATTTTTCATTTCTATAATCAATAACAATCTAGCTCATTTTTATATAGCTTTGATTTCTTCCTCTAATAACTGCCTGTTTGCATCCTTTGATCATTTATAAACTGAGGAATGACTCATATGCTTATAAATTTGACTAAATTTTCTATGTATTTGAGATATGTAACCTTTATCTGAGAAACTGGCTATAACATTTTCTCCCAATTTGATGATATCCTTCATTGTAGCAATATTAGTCTTATTTGCACAAAACCTTTTTAATTTAATATAATCAAAATCATCCATTTTAAATTTCACAATACTCTCTATCTCATTTATTCATAAATTCTTCTCTTATCCATAAAGACGGAATATCCACAAAGGTAAAATATTGTATGCTCATCCAATTTACTTTTATGTCCCTTTATGTCTAGGTTATGTATCTATTTTGACCATATCTTGGTAAAAAGTGTAAGATAATTGGTCTATACCTAGTTTCAACCAGATTGCTTTCCAGTTGTCCTGGCACTTTTTTTTTTCTTTACCAGAGAGTGAGTTCTTATCCCCAAGTTTAGATCTTTTTGTTTATCAAACACAAAGTTACTGTAGTTGTTTATTAAGGTGTATTATATACTTATTTTATTCCACTGATCCACCATTCTGTTTCTTAGACAGTACCAGATAGTTTTAATAACTACTGCCTTAGGGTTCAATTTCAGATCTGGTAGTGCTAGCTCTCTCTCCTTCCTCATTTTTTCCATTAATTCCTTTGCTATTCTTGATCTTTTGTTCTTCCAAATGAATTTTGTTATTATTTTTCTAGTTCAAAAATAATTTTTGGTAATTTATTTGAGATGGCACTAAAAAAGTAGATTAGTTTAGATAGAATTGTCATTTTTATTATATTGGTTCAATTCACTAATGAACAATTAATATTTTTTCCCAAATCTAACATATGTTTTTTGTTATTAGTTCTGCCAGCATTTGTTATGTTGACCCCAATGGCAAACAAAAACTGTCCTTCTTCATCAATCCTTTGCCAACCAGTCATTGAAGAAAAACCCAGTAGATACTTCTTATTTTATGTAAGAGTGTTGACATATTATGGAATACAAAATTTTCTGGAAGATTCAAGTATAGCTGATTGGAAAGATATCAATTAGTATTTTCCCAATTATTTAGATCTAACTTATTTGTATAAAAAGTGTTTTATAATCATGTTCATATAGTTCTTTGGTTTGTTGTGGCAGGTATACTCCTATTTTACATTGTCTACAGTTATTTTAATTGAAAAATCTCTTGCTATCTCTTCTTGCATGTTGATGTTTACAATATGTTTATTTTATATCCTGCTACTTTGTTAAAATTATTAACCATCTCAACTAATTTTAAAATTGAATCTCTAGGATTTTATGACTATAACATTATTATATAACATCTGCAGAAAGAGATTGTTTTATTTCTTCACTTACCATTCTAATTCCTTCAATTTCTTTTTCTTATTACAATTCCTAGCATTTTTCATACACTGTTGAATAATAGTGATGATAATGAACATGTTTGATTTACTCCTGATCTTATTGGGAAGACTTCAAGCTTATCCCCATTATTGATAATGCTTGCTATTAGTTTTAGTTAGATGTTTCTTATCATTTTAGGGAAAAATCCACTTATACCTATGCTTTCATGTGTTTTTAACAGAAATGAGCATCATATTTTGTTAAAAGCCTTTTCTGCATCTATTGATGTAGTCATATGATTTCTGTTACTTTTGTTATTGATATAATCAATTCTTTTAATAGTTTTCATTAAATTAAACCAACCCTTGCCTTCTTGGCATGACTCTCACTTGGTCACAATATATAATCTTTGTGATATATTGCTGTAGTCCCTTAGCTAATATTTTATTTAGGATTTTGAATCAATATTCATTAATGAAATTGGTCTATAATTTTTTTCTCTTTTCTTTCACTGTTTTTTATCTTCTTAGTTTAGGTATATGCACCATATTTTTTCATAAAAGAGTTTTATGGGACTCTTTCTTTGCATATTATTCCAAATAATTTATTTAAATATTGGAACTCATCATTGTTTAGTTGTTTTTAATCATGTCTGACACTTTGTGACCTTGTTTAGGATTTTTTTGGCACAGATATTAGAGCCGTGATGGTAAACCTATGGCACACATGCCAGAGGCAGCATGCAGAGACCTCTCTGTCAGCACGCATGTCAAGGACCCAGTGCACCAAGGACCCAGCGTGCCAAGGACCCAGTGTGCCAAGGACTCAGTATGCTTGTCCCTGCAGCACAGAGTTCACCAGAATTCCCAACTAGAAAGCCAGAAAGCAAAGCAGCTGGGCTGCTCCCCTCCCCTTCTCCATATGCACCTTACCACATTATTTGCCCCTCTGCCTAGCAGTCCAATGGGAGTGTTTCCTCCCTCCCCTGGGTGGAGTAAGAGAGGGGCCAGGGTGCCCCTGGCAGTTGGTGGGGAGAGGGGAACAGAATGTGGTCTCTGGTGGGGCATGGGCATGGCACTTGGTATCAGGAGTGGGGTGGGGGCAGGGCCTGGCACTCCATCTCTAAGGTTTGCCATCACTGTACTAGACGGTTTTGCCATTTTCTTTTCCAGCTTATTTTATACATGAGGAAACTGAGGTAAACAGAATTAAGTGCCTTTCCCAAGTTCTCATAATAAGTATTTGAGATCAGATTTAAACTCAGAAAGATAAGTCTTCCTGACTACAGCCATGGCATTCTATCCACTGTGCCATCTACTCACCTCCAATATTCGAATTAGTTGATCTTTAAATGTTTGGTAGAATTCACTTGTAAATCCATCTGGTCCTTGTGTTTTTTCCCTTGAAAGGTCATTTATGGCCTATTTAATTTCCTTTCCTAAAATAGGTTTGTTTAAATATTTTGTTAATCTGAGCTGTTTATATTANGGGGGGACCCACCTGATGCTCTGCAGTTCCTTCACAGGGAGCTGGCTGAGGCTCAGCTGCTTGGTCTCGGCCATGAACACGGCTTTCCCAGATGCCTCGTGGGCCTGCCTGAAGGGCATCTGGGCAGAGGGACAGGGAGGAGGCTGGCGACATCCCGCCTCCCTCCCACAGCTCCCTCCTGCCCCTGCTGCTTCTTTGGGCCCCCAGCCAGGAGGCGACACTCCCAGCCTCCCACAGCCCGGGACATCGGGGCCCGCAGCCTCTCACCCCCTTCCTGACGAGGTAGTAGGCAAGGTCGGTGGCCAGCATGTCGGGGCTCAGAGCCTCTTCCATGCACGCCTTGTTAATCTGCAAAAACACACATGGGAAATAGGTTTTTAAAATACCTGCAGGGGGCAGCTGGGGGGCTCATTGGATAGAGAGCCAGGCCTGGAGCCTGGAGGTCCTGGGTTCCAATCTGAGCTCAGATACTTCTAGCTGGGTGACCCTGGGCAAGTCACTTACCCCATTGTCTGGCCCTTACTGCCCTTCTGCCTTGGAACCAATACCCAGTATTGATTCTAAGATGGAAGGTGAAAGTTTAAAAAAATTAAACAAATTTGGAAATAACAAGTTATAATAAATAAGCGGTTATAAGTTTATAAGAGGATGCATACAAATAGGATAATTTTTTAAAGTCAATTATGTTTTGTACGACTTCACATGTATAATGGATATGAAATGATGTGCCTTCTTGAGGAGGGAAGGAGAGAAATTGGAACTCAAAATTTTAAAAAATGATTGTTAAAGGTTTTTTTACATGTAATTGGGCAATATTTAATGAAATGAATACTTTTTTTATTTTTTATTTTTTAGGTTTAAAAAAAAAATCCTTCCCTTCTGTCCTAGAATTTTTACTAAGTATTAGTTCCAAGGCAGGAGAGAGATAAGGATTAGGCAAATGGGGTTAAATGACTTGCCCAGGGCCACACAGCTAAGAAGTATCTGAGGTCAGTTTTGAACCCAGGACCTTCCACCTTCAGGCTTGGTGTTCTATCCACTGAGCAACCTCACTGCTCATATATATATATGTATATATATATATGTATAATACATAATATATGCATATTAATATATATTTTTAATATGTATGTTTTTAAAAGTTAATTTTGTTGTTAGAAGTATACTTTTTTATAGGTTTAGAGATGGAAGGGACGGTAGAGGTCATCTTGTCCAAACCCTTCCTTTTATAACAATGAAACAGAGCCCACAGTGGGTAAGTGACTCATCCAAGGCCACACAGGTTATAAGCGCAGTTCTCTTGACTCCAAATCTACTGAAGTTACTCCTGGGTCATTAGGCCTCTGCCTGGACCCATCTTCTCCCCCCTTCTCTGACGGTCCATTCATTATTCTCTCAGCCCTTCCTGGACTCTCCAAGGCTCTGAGGGGGAGTGGGGAAGAGGGAAGATGGGATCGGGGAAGGGAGAGCTGAGGAGAGAGTAACGAGGTGGAAGGGATTCTTGCCTTCATGGTAGAGATCATCCCGGTGGCCACTTGGAGCACAGAATTCATGGTGTCCGAGACTTCAAAGACCGCCTCTTTGTCCTCCTGTGGGGCCAAGGTAGGAAGAAATGTTAGCAGTGAGGAAGCAGCTTCTCTCTGCATCTTCTCCTGCCCTATCCCCTGGCCCCAATCTCTCTCCCTCTTTTTCAACCCTCACCTTCCATCTTAGAATCAATACTGTGTATTGGCTCTAAGGCAGAAGAGCCTTAGTGAGGACTAGGCAATGAGGGTTAAGTGACTTGCCCAGGAACACACAGCTAGGAAATGTCTGAGGTTAGATTTGAACCCAGGCTCTTCTGTCTCCAGACCTGATGTTCTATCTACTGTGCTGTCTACTGTCTTGGTATTAAGCACTTATAAAGCACCCACTATGTACCGAGGAATTATGCTAAATGGTTTACAAACATTGTCTAAGTTGATCCTAAGAACAACCTTGAGATACAAGTGCCTTTATTATCCCCATTTTATGGTTGAGAAAACTGGGGCAGACAGAGTTTCAGTGCCTTGCCCAGGGTCACATAGCCAGGAAGTATCTGCAGCCACATTTGAACGAGAAAGACGAGTGTTCCAGACTCTATGTCCTATGCCTGTGTTGGCGAACCTATGGCACACGTGCCGGAGGGGGCTGCTCCCTTCCCCCTCTCCACACACCTGACGACATTTCTCCCATCACCCACCCCTCTGCCCAGCAGCCAATGGGAGCTCTTCCTCCCTCCCCTCTCTGGGTCAGGGGGCAGTTCACATGTGGTGGCAGGAGGGTGCAGGCTGGGCACTCGGTCTCTAAAAGGTTCGCCATCACTGTCCTGTGCTCTATCCACTGGGCCACCCAGTTCCAGCAAGGAACTCATACCCAGAGGTGACCAGGGAGGGATCCTGGCTAATCTGCTTCCACGCATGGGTAAGCAAACATATGGGAGCACTGTCCTGAGTACTATGTTATTGGAAATTTGGGGGTCCTTTAACTACATTTCCCATGAGCCCACCGGCTTCCTGTCTTATGTGATGACGTAGACAGGAGGATAAAAATGGAGTGGCTGCACTTGCACTTCCTCTTTGCTATCTATCCACCGTGGAAGAGGCAGGCAAGGCACATCTTTTAAACCGACTTAGCTAGCATGGCATGTGGCTTCATTTTCTAATGGCTACTAATAAATCTATAAAAACCATAATAATCTTAAAGCTATCTTTTTATTTTATTTTATTTTATTTTATTTTATTTTATTTTATTTTTTTAAACCCTCACCTTCCATCTTGGAGTCAATACTGTGTATTGGCTCCAAATCAGAAGAGTGGTCAGGGCTAGGCAATGGGGGCCAAGGGACTTGCCCAGGGTCACACAGCTGGGAAGTGTCTGAGGCCAGATTTGAACCTAGGACCTCCCATCTCTAGGCCTGGCTCTCAATCCACTGAGCTACCCAGCTGCCCCCTATAGCTATCTTTTTATATTCATTTTATTTCTTACAGTATCTGGGGGTCCTTACTGGTCGGGGAGTACCCAAAGATGAACCTTGGGTAGGGGAAAGGGAGAGAAATTTGAATTTAGAGTCCCGGAGGGTGGATTTCCTGGAGCTACCATTTCTCAATCATAAATCATTGAGGATTTATTAAGCACCCACTACATGCCAGACTTCCTTCAAAGGCCAGCTAAAATCGCACTTCCACAGGAATCCTTCCTCCTTAATTCTAGAACTCTCCTGAAACATCCCACAAATCCTGCCAAGTCTCTGTCCACAATCAGAAAAACACAGAGACGATAACTAGTCGAGTTATCTTTCATATATAGCATATGGATGGCTTCGATTCCCAGTTATGAGGATTATGAGAAACCTCTCGCCAATCCTTACGTATAACCTAGCTCCCTGTTTGGGATCTCGGGACAACAGTTATAGGCGCTGCAGTTTCCCAAATCCACGGGACTGGGTTCGAATAATGCTCACCGCCTTCCTTTGGAGTCTGTGCAGAAAAGAGCAAAATTTGTCCCAATGTGGCCCAGGGTATTTAACCTATCGTTAGCATCCCAATGTGGCTCATGGGAAAAGTGGCATCAGTTCTTGGGGACTCGGGGCAGCAACTGCCCAAACAAATGTCCCCTTCCTCAGTAACCAAGCAAGATAGAAAGCCCTCCTGAGAAGCTCTGCCCACTTTGCTTCCCACAGCTCCTGCCCTTCCCTTAATTACTTACTTGCTACGCTGGCTACGCTGTAACTCTATTCTTTTACAATAAAGCTTGTTTTCTCACAATGGAGTCGGTTTAAGCCCTCCATCAAGTTTTTGGATGAGACTCCATTAGCACTGCTCCCAGCACTCCCTTTTCTCGTTATTTCCCATCGATCCTCATGGATAGTTTATTTGTACATACTTTGTTCCTCCCCACATTATCTCCCCCATTAGACTGTGAGCTCTTTAGGGCTGGCTTTTGCCTCTTTTTATCCCCAGCTCTTAGCACAGGGCCTCGCAATAGGTGCTTAATAAAAATGGTCACAGACAAAAGCAAAGTAGGCCAAGGGGCAGGGAAGTGGGCTCAGTGGATAGAGAGCCAGGCCTGGAGATGGGAGGACCCAAGTTTAAATCTGGCCTCAGACACTTCCTAGCTGTGTGACCCTGGGCAAGTCACTTAATCCTGTTTGTCTAGCTCTTGCCCTTCTGCCCTAGACTTGCTACTAAGACAGAAAATAAAGATTTAAAAATAAAATAGAACCTGCCTTCAAAGAGGTTCTAGGCTACTGGAGGGGGGTATTATTAATTAGTCCACAGTCCCAGGAAGAGCTGTACCTGCAAGTCCTTGTTGTAGGTACTTGGAAGTCCCTTGAGTGTCATCAGGAGGCCAGCACACTGAATGAAAGGAAAGCCGGGAGTGAGACTTCTCGATCCTGGGGGAGAGCCAAGGACTTGGGTGTGGAAGGGGGGAGAGCCGGGATTCCTGGGGGGGGTGTGATTCACAGGGGGCTCTTCAGGCTCTGCCAGGCGCCCATTGACTGGTCCCACTCCCACCCCATGGACAGACATCTTTTGTCCTTGACAGCTCTCCCTCCTTCTATCTCTCTGACCCACCACCCACTGCCCCTTGCCCATATGCACTCCTCCAATCCTCTCTTGCCAAATACCCGCCCCTGGGAGCCCCCTTACCCGGCCAAACACACGCCCTGCTTTGCTCCGGATCAACTCTAGGCTGTCTGGGTTCTTCTTCTGGGGCATCAGGCTGCTTCCTGTGCTGCAGACACAGAAATCACATGTTTAAAAAGCGGTAAGGATTCCCGTCCCACTGGCCCACTTGATCCACATCCCACGGGCTTCCCGAATGGGGGAAGTTGTATGATTACAGTGGAAAGAACGCTTGCTTTGGATTCATAGGATCTGGGTTCAAATCTTGTCTTTGTTACTTTCTTCTACCTTTGGACATGTCATGCAACTTCCTTGGGACTCAGTTTCCTTCTCTCTGAAACAAAGGGGGTTGGCCTAGAAGGTCTCTGAGATCTTTTCTAGCTCTCTATGTATGATTCGATTTGTGACCTTTGGGCTAGTCATTTAACTGCCCTGGGTCCTCAGTTTCCCCATCTGGAACAGGAGGAGGTTGGACTCTGTCCTCTGAGGCCTCTTCCAGTTCTCAATCTGGGTTTCGTAGGGTCAGGCGAGGGCGAAGGGTATCACAGGGAAGAAGCTGAGGGAGACCATGGGGGAGGAATTCAGAGTCTGTGGCCTAGGCTGGGTCAGCCTTGTTGGCCATCACGGGAACCGGCGGAGGGAAGGAAGCAGGGCATGGAAGAGGCAGCCCTCCCCTCACCTGTAGGCATCGGACAGCTGTACGAAGCTAAACTCCTTGGTGCCATAGATGATTAGATCCTCTGCCATCTTGCTGAGGTGCGTCATGCACAGGGAAGCCCAGAAAAGGAACTCAGCTTTGGGGGTACAAGTAAAAAGAAGACTCAGTGCCAGGGCTGAGCTAGCCTTGGGTGCTACCGATCCCTCTCTGCCAGCCGACTACCTACCGCCCAGGGTGGCACACCTGGGACCTCTGGAATGTAGAGGGGCATCCTGAGCATTTAGGAAAAGGTGGCGGGGAGGGGAGAGGAGGCGGGAAACCATCGGTCAAACAAGAATTTGTGGGGAAGGAAATGAGAAGGAGAAGCTGGCGAGAGGGAGTTCTGGGCCGGGCAAAGGGGATGAAGAGGCACAAAACTCACCCACGAAGTCCCGTTCACTGGTGGCATCCATGCTGTTGAGGGTGATTGCACTGAAATTCAACTCTGAGGGGCAGGAGCAAATCCAAAGGGGAATGAGTGGCTTCCCTAGCCCCCTGTGTGAGTGGGGGGGAAGCCCTCGGAATCCCCAGGGGCAGTTAATGAGGTCTCCACCTCAGCCTCCTAGCTCCGACCTCAGGGGATGGGGAGTGGGAGAGGGAGAACTCGTTTGCCCAAGTTCACACAGCTAGGGACTGGGATCCAGTTCTCTTGGCTCCCAGAGCAATTGGTCCTTCCAAGCTAAATGAGCCTCAGTTTCCTCTTTTGTCAAACAAGAGAGATGAACAAGATCTGGGCTTCTTAATGTCGAGGTCCAGGGGCCCCACAGACAGATTTTAGGTGGGAAACAAAATATCATCCTTATTTTCACTAACCCTTGGTTTCCTTTGTAATCCTATACATTTTATGCACTTAAAAAATGGGTTTATGTAAAAAAAAAAAAAGGCCTCTTTATTTTTTTTATTAACATTGGCTCTCTTTCTGTTTTTACCCCTTATCTTCCATCTCAGAATCAATACTGTATATTGGTTCCAAGGCAGAAGAGCAGTAAGGGCTAAGCAATGGGTTAAAGTGACTTGCCCAGGGTCACACAGCTAGGAAGTATCTGAGGTCAGATTTGAACCCAGGACCGGGATCCCGTCTCTGGGCCTGGCTCTCAGTCCACTGAGCCACCCAGTTGCCCCCTGGCTTTCTTTATAAATTGTTATTGTTTAGTTGTTTTCAATCATGCCTGATTCTTTGTGGCCCCATTTAAAGTTTTCTTGGCAAAGATACTGGAGTGGTTTGCTTTTTCTTTCTCTGGGTCATTTTCTAGATGAGAAAATGGAGGCAAACAGGGTGAAGTGACTTGCCTAGGGTCACACAGTTAAGCTCCTGGAGTGTTTGTCATTTCCTTCTCCAGCCCATTTTACACATGAGGAAATTGAGGCAAACAGAGTGAAGTGTTTGCTTGCCCAAGATCACACAGTTAATAAGCATCTAAGGCCATATTTGAACTGAGGACTTTCTGACTCCAGGACTGGTATTTTATCCACTGTGTCACCTAGCTGATTGTTTCTCTGTAATACTAAATATTTTATTTTATGCCCTTAAAAGAAAGAGGTGTATAGATTTCACCAGACTACCAAAGGGGGCGAAGACCCCAAAAGGCTAATAAGAGCCCCTCTAAGATCCCTCCTAGCTCTAACATTCTAGGAGACAGCAAGGCCCCATGGAAGGAGGCCTGGAGCTGGAGGTACAGGACTTGAGGAGATGTTCTTTGGGTCTATGGGCCTCTGTTCTCCCATCTGTACAGTGGGCAGATTGGACCAGATGCCTCTGACTCCAGGGCCAGGACCCCACATCTCAAGGACCTTTGAGATTCCTCCCAGTTCTCAAGGTGTTTGGGGAGATGCTTTGGGGGAGTCTGATGGGCTTGGAGAGGGGAGGTGACACCTCCCACCATGGGGCAGGACTTACCTTTCTGGAGCAGCTTCCGATCCACACCCAAAGGGTTACCAGCAATGGCCCCGCTGGAGGACATGGTGGAGCAAGGGGAAGAAGCGTAAAGTTGAAAATACCTTGTACCCTCTTTAAAACTACATTACCCATAATTCCTTAAGCCTTTTCCTATTGGTTGTGAGTTAAAATATTAATTTCAATCTTTACAGAAGGAAGGAAGATATGGGAACACGCTAGTTAAAAATCATGATGATCAAATAACTTACATCCCTAGAATGCTTTAAGATTTCCAGAGTGCTCTCTTCTCGACCCTGTGAGATAAGTCATGTGTGTGCCCATTTTACAGATAAGTAAACCAAGCAGGGTGCAGAGAAATGAGGTGATTTACCAAGGTCAATCTCAGCGTGTCCTCACTCTAAATCTATTTCTTCTATTCCATGTTGGTTGGTTGTTTCATTCAGTGTTTCACTCTTTGTGACCCCAGTAGGGGTTTCCTTGGCAAAGATACTAGAATGGCTTGTCATTTCCCTCTCCAGCTCATTTTACAGATGAGGAAACTGAGGCTGAAGGGGATGAAGTGATCTGGTGGTAAGGCGGGATATAAAAAGAGGTCCTCCAACTCCATTGGACTACATGGATCAGACTAGATGGCCACTGCGGTCTCTCAGATGTCAACTTCTTGGATTCTACCATTTTTCCTCTCCTGAACTCAGTTTCCTCTTCTAGACCAACCGCCCCATTTGATAAATAACTGTGAAGTCCCCTTCAAGCTCGGACATTATGTGAACGCCCCAGCCCCTTCCTTCCCCAGCTTCCCCGTTCGGCCCCTCACTCACCTCCCCAAGGGCAGCACGTCGACCCTCCTCCTCACCTCCAGCAGACGCTCCAAATCTCGGGCCAGGGCCACAGCGTGGCTGTGGGAGACACAAGAATAGTCAGAGCAGGAGAAGCTCTGGGGTTGCCGTGGGGGTCTGGCCCCCAACCTCCCGAGGGAAGAGGGGAATGGGGTTCCCACCTTCCTAAAACTCATTTCCCCAGGCCGGGGGCTCCTTACCTCAAGATCCAGTGGCTCCAGCGGATGGGCTGAGCCCTCTGTAGATGAGTGTAGCCTGGGAAGAGGACGTCTTGTTCCCTAGGGCAGGACCAAAGAGCACCATTAAGAGAGCCATAGCCGCTGTCCATGGTACAGTCCTACTCATCTCTTTACCCCAGGGTTCTCCCTCAATGGGTACAAGGGCTACTCCCTGGGGCAGCCTCGAAACAAACAGGGAGGCCCTTTTGACCTTCATAACCTGGCTCTCTCCTCTCTTTTTCAGGCTTCTTCTTTTTTAACCCTTAACTTCTATCCTAGTACCCATTTGGAGATAGGGAGGCAAGGGCTAGGCAGTTGGGGTTTAGGGACTTGCCCAGGGTCACACAGCTAGAAAGCATCCAGTGTCAAATCCAGGACCTCTTGTCTCTAGGTCTGCTCTTATCTACTAGGTGACCTAGCTGCCCCTCTTTTTGAGTCTTCTTGCATGTATACTACTTGTTCTTTCAAACTCCCATCTCCCACCTCCACACCTCTGCAATGGCTGATCCCATGTCTACAAAGCTCTCCCTTGGTACCACTGACTTCCAGACTGAGAGATCCAGTCCCACCTTCTGCAGCAGGCTTCACCCACCTTCCTCCTCCTTCATTCCCTTCTAGTCTCTTCTCTCTGAGATCACATGACATTTATATTGTATTTACTTTATATGTATAATTTTTAACTTGTTGCTCCCACCCCATTGGAATTTGAGTATTCAAATCTGGTTGAGGTTCAAATCTGGTCTCAGACACTTCCTAGCTGTGTGACCCTGGGCAAGTCACTTAACCCCTGTTGTTTAGCCCTTATTGATCTTCTGCCTTGCAACCAATGCTTAGTGTTGACTCTAAGATAGAAGGGAAGGGTTTGAAAAAAAAAAAAAAAAGAATGTGAGTATTATGAGGACAGGGACCATGTTTTGTTTTGTTTTTTTAATCCCTAGCACCTGGCACATAGTAGGTACTTTAATGAACGCTTTGCTTGTTGACAGTGGACTGCCTGGGAAAGCTGACCACCTCTAACCATCTGGGCTGAGTCCAAAGCTTGGATTGGCATTTCTGGCCCAGCCCTCTGCCTGGCTTATTGCCCCAGGACAGCATGGGGGCAGGGTATACTTAAACATTAAACAGGGGGCTGGCCACCCGAGGGATCTTTGCCCTCTCTGTCCTCGGTTCAGTGGACTCTGGGTCCCAGGTTTGCCATGATCTACTTTGAGCATTTCCAGCTGCATAGACCCTTCTTTTACCTCCCACAGCCTGGTCCTAGAGACTCAGGGGCAGGGCGATGAAGCCCTACTTCTCCCCTGTCCTGCCATCTTGGGGAGCCTGGGCAAGGGGACCAAGAAGGATACCAGGAGGCCACACAAAGTGGCTCCTCTGGGTACGGGGAACAATTCAGAGGGAGCTGGCATCTCCAGGGCCCCCCAATTCCCAGCCAGGTCTCAGTGATAGCATGGAGTGGGGGTTATTCATCCAGCCTCCTCTCCTAAGGCCCCTCTTTTTTCCTCTTAGCCAAGAGGCTTTTGTAGCCCTAGCAAAGGTCACCTCAAAGGGAATGAGCTTGGGGATCCCTTCCAGTAAACACCTATATGATTGGCTCATAGAATTTGATTTAGAAGGGACCTTAAAGGTACTGAGTCCAGCCCCCATCCCCATTTTAGAGATGAGGAAACTGAGGTCCAGGGGTTAAGGTCACACAGATGGGAAGTGACCAAGGCAGGATTTGCACCCAAATATACAGATTCCGAAGGAAACAGTCCTTACGCTGTGCCACCTGACTCTCATAAATAGATATTTAACTGACCCTGAGGGTAGCCCAGGACTCCTTCCCAGCTCTGGGCCTCAGTTTCCCCCTCTGTCAAAAGCGTGGGTCATTGTTTAAGGCCCCTCAGAGCTCAGCCATTCTGGGGTTCCAGGATTTTATGGGAGGGGGTGACTCACACTTCGGCCCTCTCCACCATGGTTGTGATAAGCATCTTGAGGTGAGAAGACAGCGTGGAGCATGACTTACGCATCCATAGCCTCAAGTCTGTGACCACCTGCCAGAGGGGAGGTGGGGGGGCTCAGAAATGCAGCTCCCCAACCCCCGAGGTGAGCCCCCAGGTGACCCAAGAACCAGGGAGGTGGGCCACGTGGGAAAAGCCATGGATGACAAGGGATGTTCAGGGAATGGTGGATGGCAGGGTGGGCAGGTGGGCAAGAGCCAGGAGGTCAGGGGCGGCGGCAGGGGCCATACCTGGTCATTCCGGCTCCGTCCAGTGTGCAGTTTCCCTGCAGCCTCCCCAATGAGTTCCTGCACAGGGATGGGGGACAGACCGAGAGGGAATTTTGAAGTCATCAACTCCCACCCAGGGCCCAGAAGGACATTCCTCCCCATCTTTTTGGATCTTTCCTGGGCCCCGTTTCCCTCAGGGTCAGGTCCTTCCTCAGGTACCCTCCATCACTGCTGCCCACCTGGGCTCTGCTCTCCCTCTTCTTTGGAGATAGACAGACACAGATCCTCCTTATGGTCTCCCCCTTACCCACTGTCTCAGAATGGACACTAAGCATTGGTTCCAAGGTAGAAGAGCAACAAGGACTAGGGGACTTGTCCAGGGTCTCCCAGCGAGGCCAGATTTGAACCTTGGTCCTTTAGTCTCTAGGTCTGGCTCTCAATCTGTGGAGCCACTCAGTTGCCCCCATCCCACCCTTCTAGTTTTATGTCCTTCCCAGCTCCACCCCAGGCTGGAACAAGAGGACAGAGGCTTGAGCCCAGGCAGCCCTGGACAGGAGAGCAAAGGGGAGGGAGACCAGAATTCCCATAGAGGCTGATGTCCAACCCCATTTTGCCAGGTAAGGATCACTTGTGTCCAAGTTGGCTTCCCCAACAGAAGGGGAGCCCCCAAGGGCAGGGAATGGTTCCTTCCTGTCATGGGGCCTTAGCAGCTGGCACAGACTTAGCTCAGAGAAAATGCCCAGCAAAGGCTTGCCTGGTGAAGGGAGGGAGCGAGGGCAGGGGTGCTGGGGGCAGGGGGGTACCTTCAGCCTCCGCTCATTGGCCGTGTGGATGTCCTCATCATGGGGGTTGAGTGCAAACGTGCCTTTGGCCCATTCCTCAGCCACCTGCATGGACAATTCGGGGGCCCAGGGTCAAGGTGGGCACTTCAGTGCCCCAGAAGGCCAGGATCTTGGGGTGATGAGAAAGCTCTTCCCCCCGGAGCTCTCTGTCCTCGCAGTATTGCCCTTCTAGGGGACACCCCCCCGGGAGAACGTGAGCTCAGAGACATGAGCTGTGCTTAGCATTGCCTTGGCATCTCCAGCCAAAGCACCTGGAGGAGCAGCTGGATGACTCAGTGGAGAGAGTCGGAGCTGAAGTCAAGAAGAAGCATCTTCCTGAATTCAAATCCAGCTTTGGATACTTCTGGACTGTGTGACCCTGGGCATGTCACTTCAACCTCTTTGCCTCAGTTTCCTCATCTGTCAAAGGAGCCAGAGAAGGAAATGGCCAACCATTCCAGTATCTCTGTCAAGAAAACTCCAGATGGGGTCAGGGAGGGCTGGGCATGACAGGATGGCCATAGGTGGGTTTTTTTAAACCTTTATCTTCTAACCTGGAATCAACACTAGGTATAGGTTCCAAGGCAGAGGAGTGGGAAGGGGCTGGCAAATGGAGTTAAGTGACTTGCTCAGAGTCACACAGCTGGGATGTGTCTGAGGACTTTCTGACTCCAGGCCTGGTCCTCTGTCCACTGAGCCACCTGGTTGGCCTGACAGGTTTAATACCTGCTCATGGGATTGGTTTGAATTGGATCCTTCACCAGAGCCCCACAAGGGCACTGGCAATACATGAAGAAGTGTCTGGGGGCTCCCACTGGGCAGCTCTGCTCCTTGGGGTAACCCCTCAAAACCAAGAGCATCTTTACCACAGGCTTATGCTGTAGGGGTGAATGGAATTAACTGGGTAAGGATAATGCTGTTTCTAAAGCATTCTGAGCTTCAGAAAGTACTTCCCTACCACAACCCTGTGAGGTAGACAGTGCAAATAACATGATGCTCATTTTACAGATGAGGAAACTGAGGCTCAGGGAAGGGAGTGTTTTGTTCAAGGCTGTAAAGTTGCTGGGATCTGAACCCAGATCTCCTGACCCCCAATCCAGCAGTTATTCTACCACATCACACTGTTTCATAAACATATCCCAAGTGTATTCTTATTATCCTCTTTGGTCTAGACAGACACCTGTGATTTATTTCTCCAGCCAGAGGAACTCCCTAATGAGGGAACCCCATGCAGACCAGCACCCATGAGTTTTAGTCTAAGAGAACTTTGGGGGTCCCAGAGAGGTTGTGCTTTCTTTCATCCCACAGCCAGCATGGGTCAGAGGCCAGTCTTGAACTCTGGCCATCCTGTCCCCAAGGCTGTCTTTCTAGGCACCCTCAAACACCACTGTTTCTCCAGTTAAACTGCACTGAGTTTAGGGAAGAGTTGTTTTCTGTCTGGTGTATAGTTGGAAAATCTTGAACCCCTAAAGATTGCATTGCCCAGAATTCCTTTCTGTATTACCTATAATGCTTTTCTTTTTGTTTACGTTTGTGTGTCACATTTGTATAAGTTCTGAGGCTCCATCTCATTCTCTCTCTTTTGCTCCTGTGAGTGGGCTGTTAGTAACCTTTTAGTTAGGTCTCTTTTGTTATCTTATTATTAATAAAAACTTTATTAAATATAATATTTAGCTATTGATTATTAATTTTAAAATCCACATTTTGGGCTATACTGCGTGTAACTTGTCATTTGCTTATATTATTGTATTTGTTAATTTCTTTAAGGCTTACTTTTTTAAAAATTTATCTGTATTAATCTAATTAATATCTATTCTGTCATATGATTCTTTAACTGTACTGTTTCCCTATGATTTTACAAAACAACATATCATTGTAAACAAGCCCAAAAGTCTTACGAATCCTGGATTTGTCATCTTAACTACTGAGGTCACATGTTGCTTATACAACCTTGGAGAATATAATGACTTAAGAATTTAAATTGTAATTTTATAAAGAATCTTTAGAAATGACTTTAGATATAATATCTTCTGAATGGATGATAGGTTTTCATATATATTATAAAGAATATTGTATTAAAAGGTAGAGAACTAAATAGAAGTTCCTACTAAAACTTTTTATAAACCAGGAAGCCAAAAAGAGCTCCTGCATGCATGCTATTTTAACTCTTTGGTTTAATTTACTTCCACCAGAAGAATCTAAATTCTTGGTGATGTTTTAGACCCAAATAAGTTTTCATCAGCAGTTGCCAAGGTTGAAAGACTTGCCATTATGGCTATTTGTAAACTCATATGAATCCTATATAATAATGGGTTTGTTTGCTATTGTCAATAACTGGGCTACTGTGAATTTGGGGAATTTGGTACTTTATTTGAATGTGCATTATCTACTCTACTACTGTTTTGTTTTTATAAATCTGCTATTTTGTAAAAATCATTTGCATTCACACAGTGGATCATGGTCAAGTTTAAAAAGGAAATGGATCTCATTTTTTGATGAGGAATTTTTGTATTTTTCTTCTCCTTAGCTGACACAGTGTGTCACTGATTCTAAGATACATATTTTTGATTTTTGAAACATTTTTTATTATTTTTTCTTTCTTGTATTTGCAATATAGTATTTGAGTACTTTGAAGTACACATAATAAATATTAATCTTTTTTATTTTGCAGTAATATAAGTTTAAAATACATTTGTTCTAATATTAATGCATACCCCAAAATCTTTATACTATAGAAATAATGCCATTGATTGTTTAAAAAAAATTATGGGACTTTGCTTAATGATTCTGTCTGATTCCACAAGAGTATTTAAAAAGAGCCATTGCACAGTGTTAAAGAAGCACAAAGCTACCTGCATAGTGCCAATCAAACACAAGGTCAAAGAGACCAACCAATCCCAGTGGGATTGATATAATTTTGAGCCAAGACTAGAGGACTTAAACTTGTTTGGGGTTTGAAGTTGTGGAGCTTAACATATGTTAAGATGCAGGATGTCCTCTGAACCACATTCTAATAAGCATCTCTTTACCACGATGGGCCCCCATTTGCTCCTATAATCTAGTCCCTTTTCTGTCTTTCATAGTGTGGCAAACTTTTTGTAGTCCTGGCTACTGACTGAGTAAGTTCACAATTGCTTAAATTATGTTAATTAGGTCCTGATTCAAGGACCTGTTACAGGTTTATTTTTCCTTTACTTAGATTTTTTAGGGCATAAGACTTTAATATTTTATAGTTCATCCACAAATTATTTTTTCTCTTTTATGTGGATTTTGATTTTTTAAATTTCTTTTGCAATTGATTCATATGCCTTTTAGCTCAGCCATGTATGAGTGATCCCTTTGTTATTATCCACCTCAGGGGGAACTTTGTTATTGTTGTGAACTTTGATTTGAATTAATGAAATTTTAGTATAAGAAACTTGCTACCTCTCAGAATCCAAAAGCTGGACCTGTTTGGAGAAGATACCATGAAGATGCCGGCAGAGACCACAAACTACATTAAGAAGATCAAGAACTGAACTTTGGGGTGTTAATTTGAACTGGGGGGAGGAGTGAAAGCATTTGTTTTGAATACATACTTATATGCCAAAGCAGACTGCCCCCAAATTGGCTTTTTGTCAATGTAGCAATCATTGATTTTGTCCTCTTTTCCTTTTATCCACAAATTATTGCAATTTATAAGTTAGTTGTTTCCATGATCTTTTTGAGGAGACTGGTCTTCCAAACAGGATCACAGGGGGGAATTTATAGTTGGAAAATCTTGAACCCCTGAAGACTGAATTGCCCAGAATTACTTTCTGTATTACCTATAAGCTTTTCCTTTTGTTTACATTTGTGTGGTCATATTTGTATAAGTTCTGAGGCTCCACCTCATTCTCTATCTTTTGCTCCTGGGAGCCGGCTGGTTAGTACCCTTTTAGTTAGGTCTCTTTTGTTAGCTCATTATTAATAAAAACTTTATTAAATACGATATTTAGTTATTGATTATTAATTTTAAAATCCACACTGGGGAGAGAAGCTCACATTGGGGGTGAGCAAGGGGCAGGGGGGACCCCGGTACCTTGTCCAGGCCATGGAGGATCTTCTCCAGCTCGGCTTTGGTGAGGAGCCCTGCATTCTCCAGGCCTTTGCTATAGGCCTTGCTGCCTTGGATGTCAGCCTCCCACATGCGCTGGTCGTAGGAGATGGATGAGTTGAATTTCTCCATGATGGGGTCAATGGAGCCCACGAATCGGCCACCCCATAGCTTCCCGCTCTGCCCAGGAAGAGAAGGGGGTATAGTGAGCACCTGGAGGATCCTGGCTGTGGCCAAGCAGAAACCCAAGACCTAAGGCCCTCCTGGGCAGAACCAGAACCATAGAGCCAGGGCTGGAAAGGCCCCTGGCAGCTTGACACTCAAGACTTTAGGTTCTAATCCATCATTAAAAAACAACGAAAAACCTCCTTACCTTCTGCCCTAGGATCAATACTGAGTATTGGATCCAAGGCAGAAGAGAGGTAAGGGGTTTTGGGATTAAGTGACTCATCCAGGATCACATGGCTAGGAAGTATTCGAGGCCAGAATTGAACCTAAGCCTCCTCCTACCTTTCCAGTCTTCTATCTTTCTGTCCTCTATACACTCTACAATCCAGTAGAGGCTGGCCTCTTTGCTTTTCACAACTTCAAGCCTTAGAATTCTCTCTCTGTTCATCACCTCCAGGCATCCTTCAACATTCACCTCAAATCATACCTTCTAGAAGAAGCCTTAATTCTATCTTAATTCTTAATCTTAATTATTCTATCTTTAATTCTTCACTATGGGATTGCCTCCAAATGACCCTGTATATCTATTGCTTTTGAAGCAGCTAGGTAGCTCAGTGAATAGAGCACTGGTCTTAGTATCAGGGAGACTTGAGTTCAAATCTAGCTTCGGACACTTAGTGGCTATGCGACCCTGGGCAAGTCATTTAACTTCTGTTTCCCTTAATCCACTAGAGAAGGAAATGGCAAACCACTCCAGTATCTTTGCCAAGAACTATGGATGGTATGGTCTTTGGGATCACTAAGTATTAGACACAACTGAACATACATGTTGTCTCCCCAATTAGGCTGTAAGCTTCTTGAGGGAAGGAAGTATTTTTGTCTTGCTTTGTCACCTCATTGCCTAGCACAATGCCTGGCATATAATAAGTGTCTGATGTGTGAGTGTGTGTAGAGAGAGGGAGAAAGAGACAGAAGCTAAGAGAAAGAGAGAGGGAGAGATAGAGGAAGGGAGAGGGAGAGAAAGAAAGAGAGTGAGAAAGAGGCAAAGAGAGAGGAAGAGAGAGACAGACAGAGATGAGGGGAGAGAGAGACTGAGAGACAGAGTGGGGAGAGAGAGAGAGACAGATTGGGTAAAGGGGAAGAGAGGGAGGAGGAGGAAAGAGAGTAAGAAAGACAGATGCAAGAGAGAGACACAGAGAGAGGAAGAGGAATAGAGAGAGAGAGAGGGAGAGAGAGAGAAATAGAGGTACAGAGAGGGAGACATACACAGAGAAAGTAGAGACTGATACACAGTCAGAGAGCACTTGGGTATTTCCACATCATCTGGCTCATCTGGTCCTGATGGTTCCAGGGGAGATAGGTAGAGGAACCATGATTGTCCCCATTTTATAGATGCAGAAGCCTAGAAGTTAGGGGATTTGCTAGAGCTACCCCAGCCAGCTTGTGACAGAGCCAAGATAAGATAAGATGCCCCTTGGATAGGAGGCTCCTGGCCCTGGCCTGAATCCAATCTACCTGGGCCTTGTTTTGCCAAAAGGAGCTTGTTTCCTCATTACCCAACGCTTCTGCCGTGATAAACAAGAGCGATTGGGTGATGGGGAGGACTTTGCCCCGGCACCCAGGCAGCTTCTCTGATAGTTTGAGACCAGATGCCAACCCCTGGCCCAGGCTTCAGCACTAACTGTGTGACCCTGAGCAAGTCCTTTAACAACCTTGTCTCTGTGTCTCAGTTTCCTCATCTGTAAAATCTGTTACCTAAATTCTCCCTCTTACAGCGCAGACTAGAGGGCCTTCAAGGTTTCTTCCAGCTCTCTGGGATCCTGACCTTGTACCTCTCTTTGCCTCAGTTTCCTCATCAGTTCGATATGGAGGTGGGGCTGGGTGGTCTCTCCTGTGACGTCAGGGCCCCAGACCCTCAACCACCAGTGCTGGACACAGACTTTCAGCTTCTCATTTTACAGCAGCCCTGAGGCCCAGGGCAGGAGGCTGGCTCATCCCTTCTGGCTTCTCTCAGCCCCCATGCTATCTGTTGCCCTCATTGTTCTTTATTTACTTCTGGGCCCACAAAGGGAAATATTGCAGGAACTAGCCCTAGCCCTGACCTTCTAGGATCAAAGTTCCAAGTGACCGAACAGCTCGGTCAGCCAGTAAGATCCAGGGAAGCAGCCAGGCCCCTGGGTTCTGGGTCTGCCCACAACTTTGCTCATTCTCTAAGCCAGCACCCTTGGATGGGCATGATTAAACACAAGCCAGAATGGGCAAACCCGGTCTGAGGACTGGCATGCAACAGTGAGAAGTGAACACGGGAGAGTGCTGGGTTCAAGTCTCAAACATCTTAGCTATGGAACCATCAACAGATAATGCCACCTCTCTGGTCTGTAAAATGAGGATAACAGTCCTTTACATTCCATCTTACAGGTTCACCGGCCTAGACCTAGATTCAAAAGTGATTAGAAAGCAGGCTTGTCATCCTTGGATCCGAATCTAGAGCTACATGGGACCTCGTAAGCCATCTAGTCTGAATGTTTCATTTTACAGATGAGAAGACTGAGGAGAGAGCTTAAGTGAACTGAGAAGGATGTAGTAAGAATTAGAGGCAGGATATGAACCCACGTCCTCCATCTCCAAAGCCAGGACTTTTCCTACTGTATCATAACTGCCTCCTAAATATAAAGAATTCCCTTCCTTAAGGACAGGGACTGGTCTTGTGATTTTATTGGCATAGGAAACTCCCTCGCCCAATGCAGGTCAGCAGCTTTTCCCTAACTTAAGATCTTTGAGAGTCACCTCAAACGCCCTTGGAGCTGAACCAGATTAAAATATAATTGGGAAACATCTGACAAAATAAATAAAAATACAATGAAACATAGATGGTGTCAATATGTGGTTTTCTAAGTCAGTATGCCTTGTAGGGCTATTTCTGTACCATTTTTACTGAGTTTGACACCACTGGTCTAGAGTCACACATCCAGGACACAGGAGAAGCAGGACTCCAACCACCTACATATCTGATCTCATTAAGAAGACTCAAGAAATCCAACATGAAGACCCTCAATTCCCTTCTTCCATTTGTCACTGGATAGCTGGGCCTGGAGTCAGGAAGACTCATTTTCCGGGGTTCAAATCTGATCTCAGCTTCTTCTTAGCTGTGAGACCCTGGACAAATCATTTTACCCTGCTTGCCTCAGTTTCCTCATCTGTCAAATGAGTTGGAGAGAGAAATGGCCAACCAGTCCAGGATCTCTGCCAAGAAAACCCCAAACAGGGTCACAGAGAGTTGGACGTGACTGAATAATAACCCTATAAATCCCCTCGACTCTATTTTTCTAAATTTTTCCATGTCCTCACTCATCGTCTCTCTCCTTTCAGTCTTCATCTTCCTTGAACCCTTCTTCCCAGTAGAATACAAGCCCTTGGAGGGCAGGATTTCTTTCATGCTTACTGTTCTGAATGGAAATCCTTAAAGCATCTTCTACAGCAAAGTGTCTTAGAATAATCACAGTAATTAGTAAGAGGAGGAGTCCTGTTATTAGGGGCTGAAAGCTGGCCAGAGCCATTGGCATCATTTCCTCCCCAATGACTCACCCCTGCCCAGGGCTGTTGCTGGGGCTAACAAACAACCTAAGTGCCACCAAGTTCAACTACAAGTCAATTAGCTTTGGCCTCCCCACCAGGACTGGGTACCCTGTGGAAAGCTCCCTAAGGCCTTTGGCATCTTTCTGTTGGAGGATTCCACTGCCTCCAGCCTGGTTTACATGTTAGCACATCAGAGAGGGGCAAAGGAACGGGTGCCTTCTTGAAGCCTGGTGAGCCAAGAGGCAATCCTGCCAGGGGAGAGCAGGTCTTAAATAAAGGTGCCAAGCCGGCGTGGTTCAAGAAGAAAGAGGACTCTGGGGCTCAGCTCTGTGATCCTGGGCTGGGCATTTCTCCTCTCTGGACTACAAAACAGGGAGGTTGAATCTCTCCCGTCCATCTCAGCTTTCTATGAACCTATGACTTGTGTACAGAGGATCATCAACACTAGAAGTGGGGCCTTAGAAATCATCTAGTTAGGGGCAGCTAGGTAGTAGTGGATAGTCAGGAGGACCTAGATTCAAATCTGGCCTCAGACACTTCCTGGCTGTGTGACCCTGGGCAAGTCACTTAACTCCCATTGCCTAGCCTTTGCCTTTCCATCCTAGAGTTGTCCTAGAACAGAAAGTAAGAGTTTAAAAAAAGAAAGAAAGAAAGAAAGAAAGAAAGAAAGAAAGAAATCACCTCGCCCTGGGGTTCTTCATCTTTTCTGTGGCCCAGCCACCTTTGGCAGCCAATTAGGCAAAGCTGAGGGACCCTTCACTGAAACATGTTTTTAAATGCACAAAGGAAATGAAAGAGTAGTGAAAAGAGAGATGTAATTTTTTCTCCATCCAACTTCACCAGCCCCCTGAAATCTATTCATGGTTCCCAAGCTTAAAAAGACTAAGCAGGGGGCAGCAAGGCAGGTGGCTCAGTGGATGGAGAGCTAGGCCTAGAGATAAAAGGTCCTGGGTTCAAATTTGATCTCACACGCTTCCTAACTGGGCAAGTCTTTTTACCCCCATTGCCCAGCCTTTACTGCTCTTCTGCCTTAGAACCAATGGCCAGTATTGATTCTAAGATGGAAGGAAAGAAAGAGAAAGAAAGAAAGAAAGAAAGAGGGAGAGAGGGAGGGAGAGAGGAAGAAAAAGAAAGAAAGGAAGGAAGGAAGAGAGAGAGAGAAGGAAGGAAGGAAGAAAGATCCTGATCTAGTTGCTATCCCCTCTTCATTTTGAATGGTAACCAAGTAACTTCAGGTCACAGAGGTAATAAATGGCAAAGCTGGGATTTGAACTCAGGTCCATTGACTGTGGGAGGGCTCTTTCCACATGGTACACCACTTGGGCCAAGGAGGAACTTGGAAGGTGTAGGGTGATTTGGTTTGTTCTCCTTCCCCTCCCAGTGCTGAAATAATAGTCAAAGGCAGTTCCCAAGCTACTTTGGTGTCAATGGGATAAGAATAATCATTTGCATGGTGTCTGCCACCTTCCCAAAGTTTTGACTAGCTTATTTGATCTTCACAACAACCCAGGGAGGCTGGTAGGGCAAGCATTATCATCATCACCCAGACTTTTGAGATGGGGAAACTAAGGTTTGATGAAGTTAGCTGACTTGTTTAAAAGAAAAGAGCTTCATAGGTTCAAATCTGGCCTCAGACACTTCCTAGCTGTGTGACTCTGGGCAAGTCACTTAACCCCATTGCCTAGCCCTTACCACTCTTCTGCCCTGGAACCAATACTGAGTATTGATTCTGAGGCGGAAGGTAAGGGTTTAAAAATATCCCCATTTGACAGATAAGTCGAGGGAGGTCAAGTCAACTTCCTTGGACTCAGAGCCCTTGAATGGCCAGGAACAGAACCCAGGATTCTTGCCTCCCAGTTCCTGGTTTTCAGGCAGAGGAATGACCAAGAAAATGCTAGTTGAGGAAACATCCATGCTGTTTCTGCCTCATCTACAGACTTCCCCTACCCCCAACCTTCCTCCCCCAGTGGGCCAAAATCCCCTTTTCCCCACCCTCCTCTGTACTTGGTCCCTATTGGTTTCTTTGGAACAACCCCTCGCCACGGCCCTTCTCATTGGCTTTTCCTAGTGGCCAGGTTGACTTAGAAGACAGGGCAAACGTTAGAGGAAGGAGGAGGGGCAGAACTTCAAAAGGAAAAACCGAAAAGGCTGGGGAGAGACTGGGATCTGGCAAAGAAGGGTGGGACGTGAAGAGATAAGTTAGAAAAAGTGTCAAACATTAGAAATTCTGTGCAAGGAGACTGAGGAGGGGGCAGCAGAAGGGGTTTGTTTGCCCAAGGTTACAGGTGGCGCCACGACTTGAATCCATTTGATAGGATTGCAGAGTTAAAGCTACAAGTTGGGAGCAGCATGGTTAGCTCAATGGATTGAGGACCAGCAGGTCCTAGGTTCAAATTTAGCCTCAGATACTTTCCAGATGTGTGACCCTACAGTGTCGCTTAACCCCCATTGCCTAGCTCTTACTGCTTTTCTGCCTTGGAACCAATATAGTATTGATTCTAGGGCAGAAGGTAAGGGTTTAAAAAGAAATAAAACTACAAGTCACCTCAAAAGTCCACCTGGCCTACTCCCTCATTTTACAGAGGGGGAAACTGAGGCTTAGGGAGAAGTGACTGGTAAGGATTAAAAAAAATAAAACTACAAGTGCCCTCAAAAGTCCACCTGGCCTACTCCCTTATTTTACAGAGGGGGAAACTGAGGCTTAGGGAGAGGTGACTCATCCAGGGTCATATATAGGTAAAGACTAAGTGGCACAGATGAGATTTAAACCCAGGTCCTCTGACGCCAGAGCCAAGGCGCTTTCCACTTTCCAGAGGGTGGAGGGCAGGTATGATTAGTTTTGATTTCCCCTCGCTCCTTCTTTGAATGGAAGGATCCCCGGGCTCCGAAGGGGAGCAGGGCCACAAGATTTGGGCAATACGGTAAAAGAGCAGAGCAAAATGTGGGGAGGGCCAGTGCCGGGGCTCCCGATGCCTGGGCTGGCTCCCGCCCACTAGTGGGATATTGTGGGACTTTCCCCACGGAAGTTGGCGGTCTTGGAAGCCGGCAGTGCGCTTGGGAAGGAAGGACATAGGGGAGAAAATCGATAGGGGAGAAGGAAGGAGAATGGCAGAAAAGCCTCAGGAATAAAGGAAGCTCAGTGGGATCTGGAAAGGGAGTGAGCCTGCAGCGAGGGACAGGGGCAGTTCTGGCTTCTCTCCGAGGTCCTCGTCCCTCCTCTCTTGGGGCACGGAGGGGAGGGGGACACAGGTGGAGCCAGGGGTGTCCGCGGTGCCGGGGAGAAATCGCTCACCTCCGATGCCATTTTGGACAAGTCCTTTTCCCTCTTTGCTGGTGTCAGTCCTTGGGGAATCTGGAAAGTAAGACAGGCTTGGCGCGGGCTGGCAATTCTCTGGCAGCCCCCCCCCCGCCCCCACCCCCAGCGGCCCGTGCCCAAAGCCACTCCCTTGACAACCGGTCACCGACCCCGTGCCCAGAGCAGGGACATGGCCGCTGACCAGCCGGCACCCTGGCAGCCCATCGTCCACCCCGCGCCCAGAGCAGGGACGTGATTGCCCTCCGGCCTCTTGTCCCCAAGCCATCTGGAAGCCCGGAGCTCGGGCCAGGCGTGCCAGGGCAGGGCGGCACGCGGCTACCCCCGCTGCCACACCCCCTTCCAGCAGCTTGCGGCCAGGGCCCAGGCCTCACCAGATGCCTCCGCTGCCGCCGCNCCCTCCGGCCTCTTGTCCCCAAGCCATCTGGAAGCCCCGAGCTCGGGCCAGGCGTGCCAGGGCAGGGCGGCACGCGGCTACCCCCGCTGCCACACCCCCTTCCAGCAGCTTGCGGCCAGGGCCCAGGCCTCACCTGATGCCTCCGCTGCCGCCGCTTCTGCCCAGACCCCGGAGCCTCCGCGGAGGATTTTCCTTCCCGGGAAGGATGACGCCACCTGGGCTCCACCTCCAGGCCCCACCTCCTCGGGCGCTGCACCAATCATGGCGTTCCCGGCGTGCAGGCGGGGCTCGCCGCTTCACCTGCCCTCCCAGTGGATTCCGCCTCTGGTCCCCGGGCGTCACGGGGCACCTCCCTTGTTTTTGGGCCTCTGTCGGACCGGACGGTGATGAAATCGGACTACCCGCATGGGCGAGTGACTTCCTCCTCCAGACAACTGCTCAGGCTGGGTTCATGGCATCCCTCAAACGGGGTCCTTCCGGTCATCTGCCCCCTCTCCCACCCTCTCCTTTTAGATGGGGCTCTGAGACCCTGGGCAAGCCTCTTAACTGCCCCCATATCCCTGATCCAGAGCTCTAAGGGGCCTCAGCGCCTATCTAGTCTACCTCTTTCATTTTACAGACGGGGAAACTGAGGCACATAGAGCTGAAGTGACTTATCCAAGACTATACAGATATAGACCATTTCCTACATGAAGAAGACCAGGGATTTGAACCCAGGTTCTCTGACTCAAAATCCAAGGCTTTTCCCACCACACCATGCTACCCACGCAGGATTCTTTGTCCAGCTTTCAGGCTTATTCTTCTTTATGCGTCCAGGGTTCTGACTCCACATTTTTTTCCTGTGTAAGACTTCTGGAAGTTACCATCAACTGGGATCTCTTTCAAAGCCAGCAACAGGTGTAGACTACAGAGACCCATTCATCTTCCTTGCCTCGCCTTTGGGTCTTGTCCCTATCCTGTGCCAGAGTCACTGACCTCAGATCCGGCATGGTACACAGTGAGGGTAAGCAGAGAGGGCAGGGGTCGTGTCTTTGAACTTCGTGTGCGTAGACTTCAGCGATGGGTGCAATGAAACGCCCCTAAATTATTGCACCATCAGCAAAATGGCACCAGAGGTCAGTTGGTCAGTTTCAGCTTGTCCCTTTCAAGGGACTTGTTTTTTCTGAGTTGTCCTGGCCCGGAATCACCTGGAATCACCTGGTTTTCATATTCTATTAAGCCTAGTTGGTCTGCCTCTTCTCTCCAATTTGCCTTCTGCATCACTGCCAAATAGAGAGCCTTGATGCTGCTATGTTGCTCAAGAAATCCCAGTGGCTCCCTCTTGTTTCTAGGATAAAGAACTCTTCAATCTAGCACTTGAGCTAATCTTTTCCAAATTCAGCCCAAAAGATCTGCTCCCAATCTATCCTTCCAGACATATTTCACTTTGCTCTTCACCATTGACTCTAATTTATTAGCCAAACTAACTGAACTGTTGTTGCTCAGTTGGGTCTAACTCTTCAGAACCCCATTTGGGGTTTTCTTGGCAAAGACACTAGTAGGGTTTGCCATTTCTGTCTCCACTGTGTCCCCATTTTACAGATGAGGAACCGAGGCTAATAAGGTTTAAATAACTTATTTAGGGTCAAATAGCAGGCAGATAGATACTTGAGACCAGATTTGAGCACAGATCCTGACTTCAGACCAAATGCTCTATCCACTGGGCCACCCAGCTGCCTCACATATTTATCTTTCCCCATATCTTTGGATGTAGGCTAAGCTCTACCTTCTCCCTTCTCCTCTTTGGGAATTTCAAGCTCATTTCAAGCCTCAGCCGACTTCCTAAAAGAAGCTTTTTTTCATTCTCCCTCCCCCAGAAGTTTTATACATGGATCCCTTTCATATCTTGGCTTTGCCCATCAAGATTTTGATATATCACTGAGAGGCATAAGAAACTAAATGGGAATATTTGGGGAGTTTTGTGAAGGCCAACAGATGACACAGAAAATGTTTAGAAATGCATAAACTACATTACAGTATTATATAATATCAACATAGTTTATTATGTTGTTATTATTATATTCTGTCTTAGAATCAATACGTTGTATTGGTTCCAAGGCAGAAGAGTGGGAAGGGCTGGGCTTAAGTGACTTGCCCAGGGTCATACAGCTAGCAAGTGTCTGAGACTACGTTTGAATCCGGGACCTCCCAGCTATAAGCCTGGCTCTCAATCTACTGAGTTACCCAGTTACCCCCCCCCACCTTTAAAAACACCATAAATATACACAATTTCTTTTCTAAAGTTAAAACAAGTAGAAAATAAAAGTTTGCAAAAAGAAAGCCAAACAATCTTATGTGGATTTTCCAAATTAGGGGAATTTTCCAGATTCCTAACCCCCATGATGCGGAAGGGACACCTATATTTATTTTCTATCTCCTTATCTGTGTATCAGCTTTAACTCCAGCCCAGGGTAAACTCCCTAAGGGCAGGCATGGTTTCTTTCTTTTTTTTCCCCTTGTGCATCCTAGGGGTGGTAGGGAAATTAAATGAGATAACATTTGTAAGGAGCTTTGCAGAATTTAAAGTGCTATTTACATGCTAGCTATCATTATTAAAAGAGGGAGAGGTGGAGAAGGAAAGGAAGAAGCATTTACAGAGGGTTTATTATGTGCCAGTCAGTGGGTGGAAACCCTTTGAGGTGTATGCCATTATGATCTTTATGTTACAATAGAAGAAACTGAGGTAAACAGAGGTTAATTGATTTGTCCAGGATCACACAGCAAATAAGTGTCTGAGGCTGCATTTGAACTCTGGTCTTGGCCCCAGCCCTCTCTGTATAGTGAGCAATCTAACTGCCTTTATTATTATTATTAGAGTATTATTATTAAATAGTCTATTAAATAATAAATAAACCAAACCGGATGTGGAGCTGGTAACCTGCGTTTATATCTTGGCTCGGACACTTCTAGTTTTGTGACTTTGAGCAGGATGGCTAGCCTCAGTTTCTCCTTCTGTGAAAGAGGGATATTAAAATCCTTCCTTTCAAGGTTGTTGTGAGGATCAGATGAGACTGTGTATGTAAAGTGCTTTGCGTACTTTGAAGCCCTATTTAAATGCCAGCTGTTATTAAAAGCCTACTAGGTTGGGGCAGCCAGGTGGCTCAGTGGTGGAGAGCCTGGGTTTCAACTTGACCTCAGGCACCTCTTGGCTATATGACGCTGGGCGAGTCAATTAACCCCAGTTGCCAATAGACCTGATCACTCTTCGGTCTTGGAACCAATACTTAGTATTGATTCCCAGACGGAAAGGAAGGTTTTTTAAAAAACCCTCCTAGGTGCTGCGTTAGGTCCTAGAGGAGACAGAGGTCGGGTCAGACCCCGTCCCTGCCCTCGCCGGGTTCCCAGCTGAGAGAGGATACAATCCACGGACAAATGAAGTTAGTAAAACTCTTAAAATAGTGGCAAGGCACAATCCAGATGAAAGGCTGAGTGAAAGATCATAGTAAGATGATGTTAGGTCGCTAGGGGGCGCTATAGTGCGCAGAGCACGGCAAATCGGAGTACAAATCTGGGCTAGTGTTAGTTGGGGGACATTGGACGAGCCCCTTAACCCGGTTTGCCTCAGTTTGCTCCTCCAAAGACTGGAAAAGGAAATAGCAAACCACTCCGGGGGCTTGGACAGCTGATCGCAGTGGATAAAATGCATGTCCTCATCTTCTTGAGTTCAAAACGGCCTCACACACGTGGTACGAGTTGTGAGACCCTGGGCAAGTCACTTAGCCCCGACTGCCTCAGTTTCCTGATCTGCTAAATAAACTGGGGAAGGAAATGGTACCAACCGCTCCGGTCATCTCTGCCAAGAAAGCCCCAAGTGGGGTCCCGAGAAGGGGACAAGAAGGAAAACGAAAGAACGACAAACCGGGATAGCAAAGTAAAAGGGAGCCAGTCCCAGTCCTCAGGGAGCTTCCGCTCTAAAACGCAGCCTAGCCAGGGGATGGGTGGCAAAGGCTGGAGGGCCCGGCGTGTACGCCCAGTGCTTTTCCCCGCCTCCGCCCCAGGGCCACTGCTGGGAAAGGCGGGGAGGAGAAGGGGCTGGGCTGGCTAAGGGAGCGCGCTGCGTGTCTCCGGAGGCGGCCCCGGCGTGTGTACGTGCGCGCTCGCGCGGAGGCCTGGCGGCTCCGTGGCGTGAGCGGGAACCTTGTCCCCGGGCCCCAGGCCTGCCACTCGGGAGCGTGTGGAGCGGGATCGGGAGCGTGTGGAGCGGGATCCGGAGCGGAGGGAGAGCAAGGAGGAGGAGGAGGAGCCGCAATGGAAGTGTGAGTGGGCAACGTGGGAAGGCGGAAGAGTCCGGGGGAGGGGAAGGGATGCACGTGTGTGCGTGCACACGTGCATTCGGACGTGCGTGTGCATAAGTGTGCATTGCCGGCGTGCGAGCATGTGCATTTGTGAACGTTCCTTAAGCCTCCCCTGTGACCCGCCCACCCCCCAGCTGAGCTGAAATGGGCCGAAACGGGCCCCGGGGATCGAGTCCCCGCGTGGGGGCGTGTTATGATTCGGTCTCCCTCCTCCCCTTCCCATCCCCCCTCCCAAGTCGGGCCCCCCTTTACTCCCCGGAGCCCTTTGGTGCCCCCTCCCCCAGAGGTCAGCGCGCAGCCACTGGGCAGTGCCTAGGCTCTGTGCCCAGGCATGCGCTCGGACCATTGATTTATCAGCATTTTTGTAGAGGCTTAACCAAGGGGGCACGAGACTGGACTTGAACCTGCGGTCCAAGGAGCACCCCTCCCCCCCCCTTGGTCAAGGCACTTAATTGTGGGTTTCCTAATCCAAAAACCCATCAATCAAAACCCTTCCCTTCGGTCTTAGAATCAACACTGTGTATTGGTTCTAAGGCAGAAGAACTGTAAGGGCTGGGCAATGAGGGTCAAGTGACTTGCCCAGGGTCACATTTTAATCCAGGACCTCCTATCTCTAGGCCTGGCTCTCAAACCACTGAGCCACCCAGCTGCCCTCTTGGTATCAATTCTAAGACAGAAGAGCATCAAGGAGAATTAGGGTTCAGTGGCTTGCCCAGGGTCACATACCTAAGAAGTATCCAAGGTCACTTTTGAACCCAGGACCTCCTGACTCCAGGCTGCCTCTCCTCTGTGCTGCTTAGCTGCCCTCCAGGAGCTTCTGTTCTAATAGGAGATGGGACCAGCCCTGGTCTGCCAATACTGCCTTTTCCCCAACAGCCCCAAGCATCACTTAGGTTTCTGGGTAATGTTTATTTTATTAATTTACTTCTTTTAAGTGGTGATGGAAGGCGTTTGCTGCCTGTTTCTCATATTCCTCTCATTTGAGCTTCAAAGATTCGTGCTAGGATTGTCCGACTTTTATGGCAGAGGGAGCATCAGCCAGGTAGACCCAGCCCTAGGCCCTGCCCCTGCCCCATAGATATTGTCTCTGGGACCCCGGGCACACCACGCTATCTGTGGGCCTGAGCTGCTCTCGGGGGGATTGTCAGAATTTACTTTAATGGGAGTGAAATCTTGGGTCCAACCAGAAAAGCCAAGTTAGAGACCGAGGACCCCCCCTCCCCCCAGCAGTGCCCCATGATGTCATGGAATCGTCGATATCACTGCTAGTACAATTTAATTAATTAACATTACATGTGTCCAGGTAGGGTGATGGAATCCACCCTGGGTATGGTGGAAAACGGGCTTTGGAATCAAGACAAGACTGGACTCTGCTTCACCACTTCTCCGTTATCTCAAGCAAAATGACTTCATTTTATCGTTTCGTTTCTAACGGGAGTGAGTTGACCCTGCCTTTAAGTTTCTTTTCCCCCCAAATTGATGAACCTGGAATATACATATTTTTTATTTTTTAAAATACTTTTCCATGTTTACATGATTCATTTTCTTTCCCTTTCCTTTCCCCCTCCCAGAGCCAACATGCCATTCCACTGGGATATATATTTAAAAACATTAATTTTAAAAATAGCAAAAATGTATTTTTTTCTCCCTCTCATTAGAAAAAGACAAACAGCAAAACAGAGGAAGCTAGGTAGCTCAGTGGATAGAGAACCAAGCCTAGAGAGGGGAGGTTCTGGATTCAGATGTAGCCTCCAATGCACCCCACATGAGTCACTTAATCTTCATTCCTTCGCCCTGACCACTCTTCTGCCTTCCAACACCCAGCATTGATTCTAAGATGGAAGGGAAGAGTTTTAAAAAAAAAAAGAAGAAAAATAAAAACAAAATCTTGTAAGAAATAGAGTCCTACAAAACGTTGACGATGCCTGAAAAATACAATCTACAGCCGGAGAGTAAAGAGTAAAATCTCTTTGTTGGGAGGTGAGCGAGTGGCACGTTTCAGCATCTGGAATCCTAGTTGTTGCGCTGATCAGAATCCTTACAGCCTTTAGGGTTGCTGGGAATTGATCAGACCTGTGGGATGAGGGAGGGTTTTAACTCCTGGTTATGGTCCTGATGCCCGAAAGGATGGAGGGGCCTTCGAGCGGAATGGAGAAGCTTGGATTGGGGGGAAAGATATTGAGTTGGAGATAGCTACAGGATGGAAGCGTCCAGCAGGCAGGCGGAGGGGTGGGATGGATGCTCATGAAGAAGGTGCTAGATTAGGCATTGGGTGGTGGTTGGGTCCTTGAACATAATTTTTGGGGGATAGACAGGACGACAAGGCCTGGATGCCTTTGGGTGTGAGTGACCCCCTTGGTGAGACCACAGACCAGTGTTCAGATGAAAACCTACCTGTATTGGAATTGGTCTTCACCCTTTTTTTCTCCAAGGTTTAGGGGTATGTTAATAAGTAAACTTAGTGGATACTTTGATTCTTATCTCATTTAGCAAAGAAAATAAGAAAGAAAAAGTAACTATGAGTTCTTCCTGCAGGGCTTTCCAGCTTTTCACTGTTCTCTAGGGGCTGTGCCATTGAGGGAAGGACCCTTTGTGGGCAGAGCAGCGGATTTCAAGGCAGGAAGTTCTGGGTTTGAATTGTGCCTCATAAGCTCACTGACAAGTCCACTAATCTCTGTGAACCTCCGTTTCCTCCTCTTCCATTTGGAAATCTTGGATTTTGGTGTCATTCTCCCCCCATCTCCAAGCCAGTGGCTTTTTGGAAATCTGGGCACACAGGCATGTTTTTGCCTGCTGGCACCTTAGGAAAACGCCACAAAGTGCTGCCTTGTTCAATGAGGCATCACGTCTGGGGAAACTGGGGCACTGGCTGTGGGGATTTTTATTTCCGTTTTCACCATTTTCATATTTTCTCAACACCTGAGTTCAACTGCTGGGGAACCAGAAGCCTCCCACGCGGGTGGGGATGTTTTAAGGAGTGAGTAGTCAAGACTGGAAATAAAAGCCTGGAAAGCAGGCAGAAATCAGCCTTAGTACTGGCCAGGCTAAGAAGGGTTTGGGGCTCCCCTTTCCCATTTTTGTGATGATAATCAGGGCTCCTTAAAAAAGCAGACCTTTCCTGTCCTCCTCTTTTTAAATATTTTTTAAACCCTTATTTTCTGTCTTGGAATCAATACTAAGTATTGATTATACATTATTATATTGATTATATGTTATATCTATGTGTAGATAAATTCCAAGTTAGAAGAGTAGGCAGAGCTAGGCGATTGGGGTAAAGGGACTTGTCCAGGGTCACCCAGTTAGGAAGTCGCTAAGGCCAAATTTGAACCTTCTTCCATCTCCAGGCCTGGTGCTCTGTCCACGGAACCTCCCCTCAGAGTCTTTGACCTCCCTCCTTGACGTCAGTTGGCTTCAGCCTTTGGCACCCAGGGGTGGTCAGGTTTTGAGCCTATGGTCAGCGATTTCTTTTTCCAAGGGAATCGATAGCATTTGCATTCTGACTTATTTCACAACTTTGTTAAATTATTGTGAAATGAGCAGCTCAGCTGCTCGCTAGGACTCGCTTTCAGGCAGAAGAAGAGAGAGGGAGTCTTTCAGAGAATTCTCCATTTGAAGGTCCTCAAAGGGCAGCCAGGTGGCCTGGTTGATAAAATGCCAGGCCTACAATCAGGAAGACTTGAATTCAAATCCTAGCCGGGTGACCCTGAGCAAGTCACTTCACCCACATTGCCTGGCCCTTACTACTCTTCTGTCTTGGAACCGAATCTTAGTATGCATTCTAAGACAGAAGGCAAAAGTTTAAAAAAAAAATTGAATTAACCACACATATGATCTCATTCACTAGAGCAACACCTTTTTGAAGTAGCTGTGGGTTAAATTTCTCCCTTTTTACAGGAAGGGAAACTGAGGCTCACAGTGATGCCAAGGCCACACACAATACTCTTGCATTTACTGCTAATAATCATCATCAATCATATCCAAATGAAACTTCCCATAACTTTAACCTTCTGTTTCCTCTCATTTGGTCCTGGTAACAGCCCTGCAAGGTTTTTATAAATTGGGAAACTGAGGCTCCGGTTACATGACTTGGCCAAGGTCCCACAGCTGGTATAAGAGCCTTATGGGGAAGGAGGATTTAGGGTGTGGGAAGAGTGGGAAGGTTGGTCTGGCTAGGGAGACTTTGTGGGAGAAGGAAACAGATAAGAGAAGAGAAGAATTTCTGAGCAGGAAGGGACCTCAGAGGCCCGACCTCACAGGTTAGATGGAGGAGGAAACCTGAAGGATGAGAGGCAGATGGTTCTGACTCACCAGATCCAGAGTCTTGCCTTGATGAGGCAGCCCAGAGGGAGGAGGGGAAGATGCAAATTTTTGAATTGCTCCCTAGTTTAAAAGTTCGCCTCTTCTGGGAAGGCTTCCTGGATGGATTTTATTTTTAAATTAGTTTTATTTTGGATCTTTATCTTGGTTCACAATTAGGAACACAGTCACGTAAGCACGGAGCCAAACCCTGCCACATACTCGTTTCCTCACATCTCCCCCACTCTCACCCTCTCTTTTTTCCCCAAATTTATTTATTTTTCAGTTACTTGTAGAAACAATTTTTGCCAGTTAAACTGTTTTCTGACATTTTAGGATTCAGATTTCCCTTCTTCCCCCCAGATTATACCAGTACTTTCATACAATACATATTCCCATATTTTAGTCCTCTCTTGAAGCTAGCACAGTCTAGGCACCATTCTGTGCCTGTAACCCCCCCCCCCCCCCACCTCTCTACTCAAGGAAGCTGATGCTTTCATCTCTTCCCCCTCCAAGATCCAGCTCCGGGATTACTCAGCCTCCTGGTTTGGCTTCCCTCTGGATGAGCTCCTGCACGTCCTCAGGGCTTCTCTGAATTTCACATTCTTAGCTTCCTGGTGCAGTCCTGTTCCCTTACAGCCCTGCCTCAGTCTTTCCCCTGCTGGATGGTGAGATTTTTTGCTGCCCTGACACAGAAGTCCAGCTCTGGATTCCCGTTAGATTGTGAGCTCCTTGAGGGCAGGGGCTGCCTCTTCTCTTTGTATCCCCAGAGCTTAGCCTCCATCCTGGCACAGAGCAGGCGCCTCCCTGACTCTCTCTTACCTTTGCTTTATCTTTTGTGGCTTCTGATCAAGGGCTTTGCTTTTTCTTAAGTGACCTCAGCTCCCTTAGAATCAGTACTGTGCCCTGGCTCCAAGGCAGAGGAGCAGTAAGGGCTTGGCAATGAGGGTGAAGTGACTTGCCCAGGGTCACCTAGCTAGGCAATGTCCGAGATCTGATTTGAACCCAGGACCTCCCTCTCTCTGAGCCTGGCTCTCCATCCACTGAGCCAGACAGCTCCTTTGATAGCATGGAGATAGCCTAGTTCTCTCCCTGGCGCTTAATAAGCCCTTGTTAAGTGGTGGTTGGATCGCTAGGGGGCGCTTTAGTGCACAGAGCTCTGAGCCAGACTCCTCCCGGTGATGTCACTTTCAGCCTCAGACATGGACGAGGCGCCTGACCTGGGAGTTACTTTTTGCCACCTTTTCCCGGTCTGTAAACTGAGCGCGAGGAGGAAGTGGCAAAGCGCTTCGGAATCTCTGCCTGAAATGGGTTCCGGAAGCGGCAGCTCGGGCTGTGACGTCACCATACGTCATTTCCCCCCTCCCCACCATGTTCTTATTTCTAGGCTGGGGTAGATTTAGAGGGTAGCCACAAGCTCCGCCTTTTTCTGGAGGAACCCGCCCCAGCCCCGAGGGCTCCGGATCCTTCCCCACCGCCCCTGGGAAACAAGGATGAAGCTGGTACTTTGGCTCCTTGTTCATTAGATCCAGAAAAGGGGGCCGGCCTTGGCAGGATGGAGCTGATGTGGACAAGCGGGAAGATGGCTTGTAGCAGAAGGGCTGGACTCCAAGGCCCGATGACTTGGGTTTGAATCCGGGCTTTTGAACCTTTATGAGATTGTTTATTCCTCTGAAAAATGAGGATGACCCACGGGAATAGGGGCAGCTCAGAGCCTCGGGCATGGACCTGGGTTCAAATGAGGCCTCGGACACTTCCCGGTGGTGTGACCTTGGGCTAGTCACTTAACCCATCCTTGCCTTGCTCTATACTTAGTAATGATTATAAGATAGAAACGTGTTTTTAAGCATATTTTTACATATGTACACACACATGTAAACTAAATATGTATGTGAGTCTGTATGCATCCTGTCCCCAGAGAATACTGTAAGCCAGGCATCCTCAGAGGGGAAATGGAAGAAGATCATTCTTAAAGTCCTAGACTTGGGTAGCACCACGGATAAAGGTGTTAGACGTGAAGTCACAAATCCCCGAGTTCAGATCCTGACTCCAGCATTTACTAGCTGTGTGATCCCGGCCAATCGCAGAACCTCTGTCTGCCTCAGCTGCTTGAGCCCTACAAGGGGGATAACAATAGCACTTCCCTCTCAAGGTTGTTGGGAGGCTCCAGTGAGATCATATTTGCCATGTGCTTTGCAAACCTTAAAGTACTGCGTAAATGCTTCTTGTTTTTATTATAGATGTGGAGTGAGAAAGGACTCTCAAAAGCCATCGAGTCTAATATTCTCAATTTACAGTGAGGAATTGGAGGCAAACAGGGCGAGGTGACTTGGCCAGAGTCACAGGGCCAGTAAGTGTCTGAGGCTCTCTTCAGAGCTGGGTCTTCCAGCTCCCTTGACTGCCTCCTGCTGGGTGATGACTTCTTCCCAGAGGAACAAGATGCCTTTTTTTTTGGCTTCCCCGGAAGGGTATAGGAGGAGAGGGCTACGGAGCCTGCCCTTCAGAAGGGTTTGGGGCTTCCAGATTGTCCTCCGTCCCCAAGACGCCCTGCCTTTTCTTTAAATCAAATTCCTTTGATTTAATTGGCAAAGACACCCTGGGATCTGGTTAGCTGCATTCGGCTTGAGACGGATGGACATGGACGCTAATTCGATCTCGTTCTTCCTGTATGGTTGTTTTGGAAATTCATCTTTGCATTTCATGGGATGAGTCTCCGGTGAGGTCATTGCGGGGGAAGCAGCCCTTTGGGATGAGCTGAAGCAGGAAGGCGCCATCACCCGTCCTGGACTCCGGAGGCTCTGGGGCAGCGGCGGGGTCTGATCTTGGGCCGGATCATCCGAGGCTGGACACTGAGCCCCGGCGTGATCTCGTTAGTCATTCCATCTCCGAGGACTTCTCAGACATCTTCTGTGTCCCCCCAGTGATGTCAGACTCTGGGAACACACAGACCAAAGGGCAGCCGTCCTTGTTACCCCCAAGGAGGAGCTTCTGTTCTATGGCAGGAGACGAAAGGGATCCTCCCAGCGTGCCGGGGCCCTCCTTTCCTCCTCCTGATAGTACAGGGATATGGATGGACCCCTCGGAGTGCCCACAGAGGATCCTCCTGCCCCAGCGCCAGGCCCTGGCTGTGTGACAGACCGACGTATAGAGATAGAGAGACGCTCTCATGTAAGACCTATATGTGCACCATTAACCTTCCGTCTTAGAATCCAGACTGTGTGTTGGCTCCAAGGCAGAAGTGAGGGCTAGGCCTTGGGGATCGTGACTTGCCCAGGGTCATATTGATATATATTATGATATATAATATGATATATATGACATTGTGATATAATATATTAATGACTGGCCAAGTCACTTTATTATATGTAATATATAGATACATTATATTGTTAATTATAATACAACATATAATAAAACTGTTTAATGTAATTTATTATGCCATAATTTACATACACAATTTAATATATAAATTTCTCTATATAGGCACAAACACACAGAGGCAGCTAAATATATAAAACCCTTACTGTCTATCCTCATCATGACCCTAAGACAGAAGGGTAAGGGCTCATCAAACAAGATTAAGTGACTTGCCCAGACTCACACAGCTAGGAAATGGCTGAGACTAGATTTGAACCCAGGACTTCCCGACGGTAGGCCTGGCTCTATCCCTTGAGCCCCCTACCCGTGTCTTGCTTTCCCTTCACCCATTTCCCAGCTTTAGACTTAGGGAAATCCCAACCTTGAACAGAATTACAGAATTTCCAAGTTGCAGAGAAGCTCGGTTCCTGTGACCTCCAGCATCCCCTGTGGAAATACATTTCTCTGATGGGGGAGCAGGTCCAGCCCCGTCCCCCCCAGGGGGAGCCCACTTTTCTCCCTGTTCTTAGTGCTCATGAAGCGGCACGGCCATCGCTTTCCAGGGGCCTTTGAACTTGGATGGGGGAAAAATTTAAGCCTTTATTTTCACTCAGCTTTCTTTGAGATTTAGTGGGATTTTTTCCATTATAAGTTGTGTTTTTTTTTTGGGAAAAAACCCACATTATTCTGAGACAGGATCCACCAGCTGCCCATGACTGCCCAAGGGAATGAGCTCCATGGTGCCACATGGGTGAAGAGCCTTGGCTCTAATTGGGAGGACATTTTTCCTGGCACAAACCTCCAAATCGGCCCCTTTGCAGCCCTCTTATTGCTCCAAAGTGAACCACCTGCACAGTCTTGGACGGGTCACTTGTGCTCAGCGGGCCTCAGTTTCCTTTTCTGTAAAATGCAGGGCTTGAATTCGAGGGCTCTCAGGGCCCTTTTGGCTCTAGATCTGTGAATCTGGAAATTTCCTCCTACGGGGCGACCTTGTCCCACAAGCCATTTGCCCTCAGCCTCCATTTCCTCATCTGTAAAAGGAGGGAAGATCAAAGCGTGTGATTTTTTTACTCCACTTATTTGGGTTTCGGTTTTATTCGGTTATTCTCTTACAAAAATGAACACTATGGGAATAAGTTTTGCATCATAATTTGCATATAACCCACTTCGAAGGCTTGCCAGCACCAGGAAGGGGGAGCGAAGGAGACAATTTGGACATAGAACTTCAGAAAACTGACGTGGAAATTTGTTATTACATGTAATAGGTCAAAGAAAATTTCTATAAAAAAGAAAGAACTCACAAAAAGCATTAGGGCCTGGGGGCCGGCTGGGGGCAGTGGCTAGAGCCCTGGGTCTAGAGACAGAGGTCCTGGCCCCAGACACTGCCACGCTGTGGGACCCTGGCCAAGTCACTTTGCCCAGCCCTTGTCCTTCTGTCTTAAAGTTGTTATTCGCCTGCTTGTCTAGAGGCCACGTTCCCTTCCTGCCAGAATGAAAAGCCCTTGAAGGCAGAGACAGATATTCCTGGTGCCCAGTGCCCGGCGGGAGCCCAGACAGGAGGTTTAACTAGGGTTCAGCGATTCCCTCCCTGGATGTGGAGCTGCTTTCTGCTTAGTCCTTCCCAGCTCATTTCTGCTCCTGGGCTGGGCCTCTCCCAGATACCGGGGACATCCCAGCCTGAGGGCCTGCCAGGGGGCCTGCCAGGGGGTGAGGGAGACCAGAGCGGCAGTGTGGGGAGGAACTTAGAGGCCACTGGGTGGCCCCTACCCCCCCTCCTCGGGAGATTGGGCTTTTATTTATTGGATATTTATTGTGGGAGGCCAATAAGAGAAACAGTCTCAAATAGATGTTTTTATGTGGACCCCATCAAAAGGTCAGTGCAGTCCGGCAGAGCCGTGTGTTAACCCTCCTGCTCTACAAGTTAGAGCAAGAGAGGGTGGGCTATCCAAGATAAAAATCTGAGATTCCTCTTTTGACCCCTTTTCTTATTAGAAAGCATTATAGTCTTATTGGAAAACTTTAAATTCTTAGCAAACCAGCAGTTAGGAGGTTAACAATTTCTCTCCAAGACTAAAAAGACAGAAATTAAGCAAAAAACTTCCTGGGCTCTGAATCTGTTTCCAGACAGCCAAGGTCAAACCCTTGTCCAGCAGGGGCTCTCCGCCCCGGAGAAAAGTATTCCCAGACTTCGCTACTGATAATAAGGCGGCTAGAATTCAGCCTTGGACCTTTTTCTTTTCCAGGCTAATCTCTACCCTGAAGTCACCGAGGTGTTTTGTGCTTTGATATGACCTAATTTATATTTCTGCACAACTGCGAAGTTTCTTTGTGCTTTTGTGTGAAATGAGGTTTGAATTCTGTATATATTAAACTTGTGACTCAGTGGCACTTCGGAGAAGCAGCCGTGAGCTGACAGACAAGATCATCTCATCTCCTGCTTTTTTCTTTATCATCTAAGCTGTCCTTATCAGAATCTAGGAGCGGTTGGATAGCTTTCAACAATTTATTGATTGATTTTAAATAACATGTTTATTAGATATTTATTGATTTTTAAATAACTTATTTATTAGATGTTGATTTTTAAATAATTTCTATTGGATATTTATTTATCGATTGATTTTTTAAAAAAGAACTTTTAAAATAACTTATTGGATGTTTATCTATTTATTTTTAAACCCTTACTTTGTGTCTTAGAATCAATGCTATATATTGGTTCTAAAGCAGATGAGCAGTAAGGGCTAGGCAATGGGGATGAAGTGACTTTCCCAGCCAGGAAGTATCTGAGGTCATATTTGAACCCAGGACCTCCTATCTCGAGGCCTGGCTCTCCATGCACTAAGCCACCCTGTTGCCCCTGTGTTCATTTTTCTTGATGAGATTATAACTATTTTTTTTTTGTTCTCTCCTTTTGCAGGAAGGATGCTAATGCTGCTCTTCTCAGCAATTATGAGGTATTTGGCTTTGGTTTGGATTATCCGGTGTTTGGGGTCTCCCGAATCCCATGCACTATAGACAGGGTTTGCCCTGGTGACCATCAGGCACTGCTGCGGGTAGTGGGTGTACAGAGATGAGAGCGCACGACCCCTGCTCAGGAGACGTGGCCGGGCGGAGAGACCACCAAGTTGAGGGTCAGGAGGATCCGGGTTCAAATCAGGCCACACACAAACTCCGTCCCTTCCTAGTGGTGTGAACTGGCTTCGCCCATCTGTCTTTTCCTGAGGCAGAAGGTGAGGGTTAAAAACACCCCAAATAAAAGAACCCACACTGTGCCCAGAAAACACAATCCAGCAGAGGTACAGAGAAAGTATAAAGACGTTTCCGGAGAGGGTTACTGACTCCTGAGCTACTTTTGGTCTTCAGGAATTCTCTGCTCTTAAAAAAAATCCAGGGACAGGGTGGTGGCTCGCTCAGTGAATAGAGAGCTCCCAGAAGGGAGGTCCTGGGTTCAAATCTGGCCTCAGATACTTCCCAGCCGTGTGACCTTGGGCAAGTCACTTGACCCCCATTGCCTAGCCCTTACCTTTCTTCTGTCTTGGAACCAATACACAGTATTCATTCTAAGATGGAAGGTGACAGTTTCTTTTTTTTTAAGTAGTGGATTAGGGGCAGCCTCCAAAGCCAGCAGCCGTAACCACTGAGTCACGCAGCCCCCCCCCCCCCTTTTCTGATTTTGGGTGGGAGCCTCATTTCTGCTTTAGAACCTCTGCTTTGCTCCGCCACCCCTCAGGTGTTCCAGCTACTCACCGACCTCAAAGAGCAGCGGAAGGAGAGCGGCAAGAACAAGCACAGCTCCGGGCAGCAGAGCCTGAACACCATCATGTACGAGGTGAGTCCCGGGACCCCTGCGCGGCCCCCTCCTCCCTCTCTGTCTGTGTATCTGTCTGTCTGTGTCTCTCTGTCTGCCTCTGTCTGCCTGTCTCTGTCTTTGTGTGTCTGTCTTTCTGTCTATCTCTTCCTCTCTCTGTGTCTCTTTGTCTCTCTATAAGAGGGAAGAATGGGTTTTGGTTGGATATATTAATATTTAAAGGTGTGGCCACCAAGGAACTGGATAAATACCAATTTCTAAAATGATTTTAGTAATTTATTTACAAAATATAGGAGAGAGTGGAAGTAGAGAGATGAGAAGAGGGTAGCGTAAGAGATCTAACTTAAAGACCTAGATTTGTATTCAAGTCTGGGCTTTATTCCGGCAGGGCTCCAGAGGCCCAGCCGGAGGGCCCAAAGTCAGTTAACAAGGGGTTTAGCCACGAGGGCTTCTCCCAATCAGGGCCCCTCTGGAGGCAAAGGTAGTCAGCCTTCTTCACTCGCCACGAGTGGTTCTAAGGGAAAGATTAAGAGCAGTCTCAGCAGGGTCTCGGGGTCCCAGCCAGAGCTCCTCCAGGCCAAGCCACGAAGAAGAAGCGAGAAAAAGGCCGAGCCCCGGAAGTTCTCTTACTGTATCCAGGCCATTTCTGGCGTCCCTTCCTGTGCCTTCCTCTTAGTTTACGTGTCCAATCACGACAGAGGCTTTGCTTGGGACTGCCCAGGGGGCCCTCAGTCAATTCTGATTTGTCACCCACTTTTGCACAGGTGGGTCCTAGACCTCCCCACCCACTCGTGAATCAAATGGTGGTGTTTACATCTTTGGTGATGAGATCTAAGCAAAGGCAGAGTAGATTTAATCTCATTATCATTTAATGTAATTTAATCTGTTATCTCCCTCACTCTGACCCCCCTCCCCCCCCCAAACCAAGCCCACCCAACTGCTGACTCCCTGGTGGAGGTCTCAGCGGGCCCTTGGCCTGAAGTGGTGAGGCGCCTGAGTTTCCTCAGTCAGCTTTCCTCTGGACTGGCAGTGTGTATGTGTGTGTGTGTGTGTGAGGGGGGAGTCTGGCTACATCCTGGCCCCCCCCCATTCCTGTCCGGCAGAGGGGGTGGGTGTGCCTTGTGCTCAGGGTTCCAGAGGGACTTTCTGGGGAAGAAAAAGCTCCAAATCGGAGACAGCCGGAATCAGCCGAGTTGTCCCTCCATGAGGGCAGGATTCACCCTGATGCTGTGGATAGAAGCCGGACTTGGAGTTGGGGACGCTCGAGGCCCTTTAATGGCTGTGGGACATCGGGCAGATTGCGTATCCTGTCTGTGCCTCAGTTTCCTCCTCTGTAAAATAGAATAAGAATCCCTGCCTCCTGGGGTGGCCATCAGGCTCAGATGAGACTTTGTAGGGAAACCCTGAACAGCCCCCGAAGGAGGGTCTATCCGTGCCGCTTCCTTCCTTCCTCTCATATTTTTGAGATGTCAGCAATTGAAGGGGAGCAGCTAGATGGCTGAGAGCCAGGCCTAGAGAGGGGAGGTCCTGGGTTCAAATCTGACCTCAGACCCTTCCTAGCTGCCGGGGAGGGGGGGGGGGGGCAATCATTTGTTTTTGATTTGTCACTTACTCGCACATGTGGGTCACAGGCCTCCCCCTCCCCACTTAATTCTAAGTTGGGTGGGTGACATTATTCCTGGTGGCTAAAGTCTGAAGAGTGAATAAGGGTGAGCTAATTCCATTTACACAACTGTAAGAATGGTAATAGAATTCTTTATAATTATAGGACAACAATATAAGTATATATCTTATATAGAATGTTACTGTATATAACAATGATCATATAATTATATAATTACAAGAATAACTTCATACGATCTAATAAGACAATATATTGCATATATTTATAATATAATAATAATGTCTTGAATTTATAATATGACATTTTAAAGTTAGAAAAATGCTTTACAAATAATTTCTCATTCTACTCTCACAACAACCCTTAGGAGTGCTATTATTATTATTAATATATTAGTTAACATAAATTATGTATTAGATGCTATGATTATCCCTATTTTAAAGCTCAGGAAACAAATGTTAGTGACTTGCCCAGGGTCATGTAATTAGAAAATGTCTGAGGCTAGATTCGAACTCGGGATTTATCCATCTCTAGGCCAAGTTCTCAATCCACTGATCTACTCAGTTGTTCCCTGTCTGTTCTTGTTTCACATGAGGCAGGTGGAGCTCTGTGGCCTCTTGGGGCCTTTCTAATCCAGTGATTCCATAGCCTAAGCCTGTGATGGCAAACCTATAGCACGTGGGCCAAAGATGGCATGCAGAGACCTCTGTGTGGACATGCTTGCTGTCCCGGCAGAGTTACTTACTAGAAAGGCAGAGGGACTTAGGCAGAACTCCCCCACCCCCCCACCCCACCCTTTTGTACTTCCTCCTTCCCCTGAGTGGAGCCCTCAGGCCACTCCCCTCCCTTTGTCTGGAGTTGGGGGGGGCACTCAGCTAGGGGTGGGGCACAGCACATGGTCTCTAAAAGGTTTGCCATCCCTAGTTAGGCCTACATTGTGGCTCTCTGGAAGGAGCATCAAAGACATGAAATACTGGCCGGGATGCTTCGCATCACTTTGGGCAAGTCACGCCCCTCTAGTCCTCACTTTCCACCCCTGTCCACCCTCTCAGTGCTCCTGGAGCCCCATCTTCCCTCGAGAGCTTCTTCCCCAGGAGCCGCCTTTCCCAGCATCCTCAGCGTTTGTCCTGACCCTCCGTGGCGGTCTCTGTGGCCCTGCGGCCCCCCCGGCCCACCCTGCTCTAACACTTTTCTCTTCTTTGGTTCCAGACCATGAAGTACTTGTCTAAAACCCCATGCAGGCACCAGAGTCCCGACATCCTCCGTGAGTTCCTCATCTCCATGAAGGCTCACAAGTTAACCAAGTAAGTGAAGACAAGCATTGTGCAGCCGGGGGAAGGCTGGGGGGAGGCAATCCCTCGAGGATAAGCTCAGCCCCGCAGACGCTGCCCTTCTGGGCCCTGGCACAATGGTGTTGTACTTAGACGAGGTGATGGAGACCTTCCTCCTCCTCCTCCTCCTCCTCCTCCTCCTCACACCTGGCCACGGGCCCAGCCCTGAACTGAGAATTCAGAACTCCAGCTCCAAGGCCGTGCCGGGGGACCCTGCAGATCACTGAGGCCTGCCACTGCCTTTTCCTAGGGAGAGAAAATGACTTACCCAGGGTCCCACGTGAGGTAGTGAAGATAGAGCCTGAATTCAGACCGGGGCTCCTTCCCCAGGAAGTGGAATGCTGTTCCCTGGAGAACACGTGGTTTTGTTCCCAGTTCTTTGTTATGGCAAAAAGTGCTGCTGTAATAATTTTTGTACCTGCAAATCCTGTTCCTTTATCTTTGGCATTTCTGGTCTCTTTAGGGTATGTTTAGTCTACTTTTAGTTTTTTAAAAATAATTTCTTCTTTAAAATTTCTTGGATGGATATTTTATCTACCTAATTACTTATTTAAAAATTTTTTTAAACCCTTCCCTTCTGTCTTAAAATCAATACTGTGTATTGGTTTCGAGACAGAAGAGTGGTAAGGGTAGGCAATGGGGGTCAAGTGACTTGCCCAGGGTCACATAGCTGGGAAGTGTCTGAGGCCAGATTTGAACCTAGGACCTCCCGTCTCTAGGCCTGGCTCTCAATCCACTGAGCTACCTAGCTGTCCCCTTATTTTATTTATTTAAAAAAACACACACACATACACAACACAGAAATCTTCTTGGAAATTTGTTATTACATGTAATTGGTAAAAATAAATAAATAACAATATAGAATCAATAAAAATTATGGACTTGGGTGCGACTAGGTTACACAGTGGATAGAGAGCCAGGTCTGGAGACAGAAGGTCCTGGATTCAAATGTGGCCTCCAACACATCCTAGCTGTGAGATCCTGGGCAAGTCACCTAACCCCCCCATTGTCTGGCTCTTACTGCTCTTCTGCTTTGGAATCAATACTTGGTATCTATAATAAGACCAAAGGTGAGGGTGTAAAAAGTGAGAGGCTTGGCAGTGATCAGCATGGAAACATTCCTGCGTAAAAAAGGATGGAAAAGACAATTTGTGAGGAAACGGAATCTACCATGTACAGCTTGGAGGTAAAAAATGACGCGTCAGTCTTAACGTGGCAGTGCCAGCCCGCCCTGCTCGTCTGGGCCCCCCCGAGCATCCGGGGCTGGTTCTTCCATACTTCATCGATGCTCCTTTTTTGTAACACCCAAACCCCAACCCCAGAACAAGCTCATCTTTGTCACCAGCGACTGCAGTCAAGCAAAAACAGTCTTGTGTCTTATTAGGTGTATCTGAAAATGCATATCTCAATCTCATATTGAGATGTGTGTGTGTGTGTGTGTGTGTGTGTGTGTGTGTGTGTGTAAATGTATGTATGTATGTATATGGGGAGAGAGAGAAGAGAGAGAAAGACAGAGAGAAAGAGAGGGAGCGAGACAGCCAGACAGAGAAAGAGAGAGAGAGAGGGAAGGAGACACAAAGGGAGAAACAGAGACAGGAGGGAGAGGGAGGAGAAGGGGGAAGTGGAAGAGGAAGAGAGAGAGAGACAGGAGAGAGAGACAGAGAGGATGAGAGAAAAGGAGAGGGAGGGAGGGAAAAAGAAAGAAAGGGAGAGAGAGAAATAGAGATGGGTTGGAGAGGAAGAGAGAAAAGGAGAGGAGGGAGAACAGAGAGGGAGACAGAGAGGGAGAGAAAATGAGGGAGTGACAGACAGATTTCTCTGTCTATTCACACGTGCGTATATGCCCACACATGTGAGTATAGCGAGGTAAATTTGCACACATACTTAATGTAAAAATTTCAAAAATATTTCCTTTTCCCAAGGACGTGTAATAATCATTTCCAGACATGCATGATCCAGGCCACGCTGCTTCCCTGCATGTTTTATCCTGCAAATCATCCTTCCATATTGCTCAAATTCACATAAACCCCAAACCTCCAAATAAAGAGTTTTCTAACCCCCGGTTTCCCCGCACGCTCCCCCCATTTGCATTCCATCACAGTCACACCCGGCACCTCGTCCCCCAGGTGACGGGCATCCACGGCTTTGCCCCCACAGAGAGCTGCCGTCGGCGCTGGTGTGCAGAGGGGCCTTCGGGCCTTCTGGGGGCTCCGCCTCTCGTCGCAGTCCCCGGATCAGAGGTTAGATGACTTCCGGAGCCCGGCCCAAGTGGCTCTCTAGTGTGGCTGGATCCGTTCCCAGCTCCATCCTCCAATGCCTGAATCTTCTCCGCCTCCTGCAGTGGCCACTTGGTTAATCCCATGGCTAGGAGGGAGAGCCTCGGGCTTGGGTGAATTTTCATTTCTCTTTTTACCAGTGATTTGAAGAATCATTTTTTTGGGTAGTTGCAGCCTTTGGAGAACCTGCTTTCAGGGCACTTTTGTCCTCGGCACCCACAGCAGCAGCCCTTGTACATATGCTGTGGGGAAGATGCTCTTCCTCCTTCTTAGATGGACAGGAAAGAAACGGTTGCAAACTTCACTTCTCTACCACCAGGGGGAGCCGGGATGCAATTCATCCTCCCAAACGCTTCTTAAAACTCAGGTCCCACCTTGCTGTTCTCCTCAAGAAGGTTCAATAGATCCCTCCTGCTTTCAGGATAAACTAGAAACGCCTCTGTTTGGTATTTAAAGCTCTTCACAGCCTGCCCTTGGGAGGCCTGTGATCTAAGATTCTCCTTTTAACAGACATTTACTAAGTACCTTATAATGTACAAGGACTAAAGATAAAGATAGAAATGCCCCAGATCCAGATCTCAGGTTGCTTCATGGGGCAGCTAGGAGGCTCAGGGGATCGAAAGCCAGGCCTGGAGATGGGAGGTCCTGGGTTCAAACCTGGCCTCAGATACATCCTAGCTGTGTGACCCTGCGCAAGTCACTTGATCCTTATTACCTAGCCCTGACCACTCTTCTGCCTTGGAGCCAATACACAGTATTGATTCTAAGATGGAAGGCGAGGGTTTAATAAAAAGAAGCTTCCCACTTATAATTGGGGCCGTGGGGAGAAGGATGGGGAAAGAAGACACAAACTCAAATCCCTGCAGTTTGAGAGAGAACGTACAAGGGATGAGACTTGGGGCAGTGCCATGAGAAATTAGAGGAGGGGGAGAGAATTTTCATCTGCTCAAGGGGATAGGACCAAAGGAAGGCTTCATGGAAGAGGTATCCTCTGAATGAGTCTTTGAAGGAAAGGAGAGGCTTGAACAGATGGAATCAGAAGGACTCCATTCCAGGGATGGGGCACAGCATGAGCAAAGACACAAAGATGGGAAAGGGAAGGCTGAGAAGAGTTCCGTTCGTATGGTTGTGGTCATGTGGCCCTGAAGTCCTGTTTGTTGTCTGGTCACTTGTAAGGAGTTTAGCTCTTCCATGTAGTTAAAGATCTCTCTGTGTCTGTCTGTCTGTCTTTATCTATCTATTTCTCATCTATCTAATGTATCTTGATATAGCTATTTATCATATCTATCTATCTTGTTTATCTTTCTATCTACCTGTCTGTCTTTCTATCTGTCCATCCATTTACCTATCCATCTATCTATCCATCCACCCATCTGTCTGTCTTTCCATTCACTTATCCATCCACCCAAACATCCATCTATCTGTCTTTCTGTCTGTCTGTCCATCCATTCACTTATCCATCCATCTATCCATCTGTTCATCTGTCTATCTATCCATTCATCTGTCCATTCATCCATCCATCCGTCTGTCTATCTGTCTGTCCATCCATTTACTTGTCCATTTGTCCATCCATCTATCTGTCTGTCTGTCCATCCATTTACTTATCCATCCATTCATCTGTCTGTCTTTCTAATTGTCCATTCACCTATCCATCCATCCATCTGTCTGCCTATCTGTCTGTCCATCCATTCACCTATCCATCCATTCATCTGTCTGTCTGTTTTTCTATCTTTCCATCCATTCAGTCACTTATCCATCTATCCATCCATCCATCCAGCTGTGTGTCTTACTTACCTACTTATCATCTGTCTGTCCAATCTATTTAGATATATGTCTTATCTATCTACTTACCTACCTGTCTTTCTACCTCTGCAGGTATATTAATCTGTCTATAGATATCTATATCTGTAAAAGGCCTGGCGATATACATATATATCCATTCATATATATATGTGTGGATAGAAAAAGATACCTTTATTCAGAAAGTTCTTGCTTTATGTAAGTTGACATTATGCAAACTCAGCAACCAACAGAAGCGCCCCCGTACCAGGCCAGGCTCTGGTTCGGGCACCTCTGCCCAGTCCCGGGGACCCTCTGCTCCAGGGTCTGAAGTTACTCCCCCTGGGTGGGGGCAGCACCAGGTGGAGCCCCTTTAGGGGAGGGGGAGGTCAGTGCCATAGTTATAGATCAATAAAGGAAAGGGGAGTAAATAGAGGGATAGATAGATGGACGGACGGATTGATACATAGATAGATAGATGATGGATAGATGACAGAGATGGGATTGAATTCAGGACCGTTAATGCAGATTGCAGCAGTTTTTCCAGGTAAGGAGGAAACAGAGACAAAAGAAAAAACAGTGCCTTCCTTCCAGGAGATTATATTCTGCTGGAGGACATTGCCTTTAACCAGATACAAATCTTAACCATTATTTAAGGAAAGGGAGATGAGTAATTCTATAGGATTTGTGAAAGACTTCCCATAGAAAGCAGTCTGTGAGAGGATTCCCATCCGGAGACAAAAAGAGGTAGAGGGGAGGATGGAATATAGGGTGTGGGGCAGCCTGTGCAGGGGCCCAGAGATGGGAGATAAAGGATTGAGTCCTTCAATAAAGCAGTTGGTGGAACTGCAGGGTGTGTTAGTGGAAATTGGGGTCCTTGGTCTTAATATCAAGATCCATGATATAAACTTCCTGTGGATGCTTAGGGGACTTGAGAACTACATTTCCCATGATTCATTGGGATTCCTGCCCTTATGGGATGAAGACAATGTAAAGAGAAGCTTAAACAGGGAGGTTGGGATTGGTACTCTCTCTTTCCTGCGAGGTAACAGCGGGGCATTTGAATTAGATCTTAGCAGGTACGTGGCCTTCTTAATTACCAATATGGATTACAATAAACCATTAATATTATTGAATATATCCATCTTTATCAATATTATTTTTAACAAGGGCCATCACTGAAGGGGAGGAATGTGAAATGAGACCCACAAAATAGAATAGAGCTGAATTGTAAAAGGCTTTAAATGCTAAAGTGGAGGCTTTGCATTTTATCCTGGAGGTGCTAGGGAGCCATTGCAGTTTTTGGAGCTGGGAATAGTGAAATGGTGAGACCAGGGCTTTGGGCAGACTACTTGGCAGTTGCTCGTTTTACTGACATCAGTTAAGTCAGATGAAGAGTGGTTGGGGAGCCCAAGAATTTGCCTTGGTGACCGGGAAGTTTTCATTTCCCATTCTCCGGGGATCTTGGGCATCTGTCCTCCATTCTTGGTTCACATGGCCTTTCACACAAACAGGCGCATCTTTTAGAAATAAGTTCTTAAACGAGACGGGGAAGCAGCTTTTCTTCTCATCAGATGAGATCACTTTTCCTGCATCAGAAATCCAGTTTCACCAATAAGACCAAGACAACAATGCCTGGCAATTTAATTTACAGAAACCAAGGCAAGAAAACCATTTGCTAATGGGAAACCCCCCAAGGCTTTGATGCTGTCCATTTTGCCAGAGAAGGCATCTGTTGCCTTGGAACTGAACCTTTCCATTTTCTTTTTGAAACATTAAATTACTTTTTTTTTTCCAGTTAAAAAGCATTTATTTTCTCCTCCACCCCGGTCAATCCCCATGACCTCTGATGAGGGGGGAGTCATTTCATAACCAATATGCAGTCCAGTCCAGCAAAATGTATTCCCACATTGACCATGGCCAGAAACGCATGCCTCATTCTGCATCTTGAGCCCATCAAGTTTTCCTGATTTCTTGAGAAAAAATAAGATATTCTTCTCTGGGAAGTCACTGAGTTTAGACTAAGATGGAGAATCTTTCCAGCACTAGGACTTCTCTTCCTTACGATTAAGCTCACTGCTTTGATGAGAAAGAGAGACAGAGAGAAAGTGAGAGAGAGAGAGAGAAGGAAAAAGAAACAAAGGGAGAAAGACAGAGAGGAGGGAGAGACAGACAGACAGAGAGGGAGACAGAGAGAGAGAGGAGAGACAGGCAGAGGGAGAGAGAAAGAGAGAGCGTCTTGTGTCTTCTCTCCTTCATTTTACAGAGGGGGAAACTGAGTCCCATAGAAATGAAGTGACTCCGAGGTCCTCAGTGATGGGAAAATCCCCTCTGCCAAAGCAGGTCAGAACCTTCCCAGATCCTCCAGTGATGGAGAGAGGATTCTTGTCAGTCATTATGACTGGATCCAGGGGAGCCCTTTGAGGCGTCTGGACCAGCCCCTTCATTTTATAGATGAGGAAATTGAGCCCCAGGACGGTTGGTCCGAGGGCTTTTTCTGGGTGTCTGTCCTCAGCACCCATCACAGCCCGCTCACAATGATGGGTTGCCGAGACTCACATCTAGTAAGCGTCAGAGGCTAGATTTCAGCCCGGGTCCTGTGACCCCAGAGCCAGGGACTGGTGGGAAACTCGAGTCCTCTTTGGTTCGCACCAGAGATGTCCATTCAGAGCCAGGCCTTGGTGTTTGCTGCCTTTGTTAGCGCAGAACTGACCCGTCCAGTTTTTGCCTCCTTCAGATTTCATAGAAACGCGAGAACAAGCGGGCCTTTCAGCGATGCTGCATTTATAATCGGTGACATTGCCGCTCCAGACTTGGCGTTAAAAGGCTTTGTTCTTGCGGAGAAAGGCCTTCTTTGGGGCCTCTGAATGGAAGCTAGCTCCGGCTTCATCCAGGGCCGAACACTTAACCTTGAACTTCCTAGACCCAAGCGGTCTTAAAAAGCACACAGAAACACTTCATTTCTGCTTTTTTTAACATCGTCTCCATTTCTAAATGTATCCCTTCCTCCTCCCCTACCCAGAGAGCCGTCCCTAGGCACGGCGATGAAAAAAGAAGGGAAAAAGCCGGTTCAGCAAAACCACCCAGCGTGCCGAGTACCCGATGAGGGCGGCAGCGTTCCTCACTGCCGTGCTGCCCCGTCTGCCCGTTTTCTCCCTCTCCCTTCAGGCTGGCCTCGTTTGGTCGTGCTGACCCATGGCAGAAGCGGCAGGAGAGAAGAGCCCATCTCCTTCCTGGGGCAGAGCCCTGGGCCAGTGCCTGAGTGGGGGCTTCACCCACCCCCGGGAAGAACATCTACTGAGTGGCTGCTCCATCCGATACAAGGCAGAAGCTGGTCCTTTCCCTCGAGGCGCTTACAGTATAGGGAGGAGGAGAACCAGGAGAGACCTGCAGCCTGAAAGATCGGAGAGAAGAGAGTATCGAGGAGGAGACAGTGATCCAGAGGGTCAGCGGCTGCTGAGAGATCATGAAGAAGGAGGATTCTTAAAAGGCCTTTGGACATCCCCGAGACGTCCAGCCCCCGTCTCCAGAGGCAGCCCATTCCCCTCTTCACAGTGTTTAAAGACAGAGTAATATAGTGGAAAGAGCTTTAGATTTGTAGGTTCAAATCTTGGCCCTGCCTCTTTTCTTTAAAAAACCAACCAACCAACCAACCTTACTTTCTGCCTTAGTAACAGCCTAAGACAGAAGGGCAAAGGCTAGACAAATGGCGGGGTTAAGTGATGACTCATCTTTGTGAATTCAAACCCTGCCTCAGACATTTCCTAGCTAGGTGACATTGGGCAAGTCACTTAACCCCATTTACCTTAGATCCCAGTCTATAATATGGACTAGAGAAGGAAATGACAAACCTTTCCACTCTCTGCCAAGAAAACCTGAAAGCCTGTTTGCCTCAGTTTCCTCATCTGTCAGATGAGCTGGAGAAGAAAATGGCCAACCACTTCATTATTTCTGCCAAGAAAACCCCAAATGGGATCTTGGAATGTTGGACATGACGGAAACAGCTCAGCAATAAATAACAAAATTTAGATTTCAGGACATCTGGGTCAGCCTCTTTGTTTTATTGATGAAACCGATTATTCCCAGTTCTTCATTGTTTCTTTGTTTAGCTTCTAATTGCTTGGAAAGAACTCAGAAAATAATAGCTAGCATTTTATAATTTCAAACTCCTTCATAAAGTGCTTGCAAAGCACTTTACAAATATTTCATAGGTTTTGGGAGATGCTACATGTATAACCCAGTGGAAATGCTTGTCAACTCCAGAAGGGGGGAGGGAGACAACATGAATCATGTAACCATGGAAAAAATATTTAAAATTAAATAAAAAAATGTATATGTGCTTTTATTTTATATCCTGAGAGGGAGATGGGTAATATTATTGTCATCCTCATTTTTACAGGTGAAGAAACTGCGGTTAAATCAGTATTTAATATAGGTAGTAAGTGTCTGAGACAAGATTTGAACTCATATCTTCCAGAGTCCAGACTCAACACACTCTCTGCTACACCATAATTGTGTGAGATTCTGAAATAATCTTGTGTCCTTTGCTTCTGACAGGGCAGAAAAACTCCAGCTGCTGAATCACAGGCCTATGACTGCTGTGGAGATCCAGCTGGTGAGTAATCCCTTCAGGCCACTGGGGCTCCAGGGGATTAGTGGGAAGGGGGAGAGGGACAAGCCCTGGGCTGATGGTGTTAGGTGAGAGACTGAGGCCTTTCCTGGAGAGTGGGGGGTCAACCTGTTGTCTTTCAAGGCGTTTTTACTTAAAGGGCTGTCTCGTGAATGAGTGATGAGACTTGGTCCTACTTGGCCCCAGAGATGGGACTGGAGAGTCAGGAGTTGCAGAGGCTGATTTGGGTCAGTCTTAGGAACTCTCTGGGTTCCTTTTCCCTGCAAGTTTTCTTCCTTTTTTTTTTCTTTAATCTTTACCTTCTGTCTTTTTATTGGTTCCAAGGCAGAAGAGCCATGAGGGCTGGGCAATGGGGGTTGCCCAGGATCACACAGCTAGAACTATCTGAGGCCAGATTTGAATTTAAGACCTCCTCTCTCCAGGCCTGGCTCTCTATCCACTGAGCCACCTAATTGTCCCCTCCTTGGCAGTTTTCAAACAAAGGATGAATGACTACTTCTTTTTTAAAATTTTATTTTATTTAAAAAAATTTTTTTTCCATGGTTACATGATTCATGTTTTCTCCCTCCCCTTATCCAGCCCCTCCCAGAATTGACAAATAATCCCACTGCGTTATACATACATACATACATATATATATATATATATTATCACTCGAACCCATTTCCATATTATTCATTTTTGTAAACAAGCAATTCTTTAAAACCAAATCCCCAAATCACATACCCATGTAAACAAGTGATAAATCACATTTTCTTCTGCATTTCTACTCTTAGAGTTCTTTCTCTAGATGCAGATGGTGTTCTTTCTCCCACAGAATTGTTCTGGATCGTTGCATTGCTTTTAGTAGCAAAGTCTATCACATATGATCATCCCACAATGTTTCAGTTACTGTGTATGATGTTCTCCTGGTTCTGCTTATTTCACTCTACATCAGTTCATGGAGGTCGTTCCAGTTCTTATAGAAATCCATCATCTCATTCCTTAGAGCCCAGTAGTATTCCGTCACCATCAGATAGCACAAATTTGTTCAGCCATTCCCCAACTGAAGGCATCCCCTCATTTTCTAATTTTTTGCTGCCACAAAGAGCACAGCTATAAATATTTTTGTACAAACAGGTCGTTGCCCACTTTTTTTTTTTAATCTCTTTGGGGGACAAACCCAGCAGTGGTAGGGCTGGATCAAAGGGCAGGCAGTTTTTTTAAAACCCTTTGAACATAATTCGAATTTGCCCTCCAGAATGGTCGAATCAACTCACAACTCCAGCAGCAGTGCATTAGTGTCCCAACTTTGCCACGTTCCCTCCAACATTTATTATTTTCCTTTGCTGTCCTATTGACCAGTCTGCTAGATGTGAGGTAGTACTCAGAGTTGTTTTGATTTGCATTTCTCTAATCAGGAGGGATTTAGAACATTTTTTTCATATGATTATAGATTTGATTTCATCTGAAAACTGCCTTGAATGACCACTCCTTGTCATTGATCTCATAGAGGTTCAGGTATGGGTTGCTTCGACCTAGAGATTCTGTGATTCTCTCTTACTTTGGGGTCTGTCATATCAGCCATTAGCTGAGAATGAGCTGGAGAGGGTAGGGGCTAGGGCCAAAGGGTCATCATCTTAGATGTTGAAGGGACCTCAGAAGTCATCTCTAGGCCAATCCCTCATTTTATGGAGGAGGAAACTGAGACTCATTAAGGTGAAGTAGATTACCTAGGGAGCAGTTGTAATAGCTAAGGATTAGCATTTATATAGCACTTTAAGGCTGGCGAAACACTTTACATATATTTTCTTATTTGAACCTTACAAGAATTGTCAGGATCTGTTATCCCCATTTTACAGATGAGGAAACAGGCAGAGAGAGGACAGGTACTTGGTCAGGGTCATAAAGTTCCCAAGCATCCCAGGCAGGATTTGTGTTCAGGTCCTCCTGGCTCTAAGGCCAGTGCTCTGTACTCTACAACCTAGCTGGTAAGAGTTTGAACCCAGGTCCTCTCCTGTTCTTTCCATTGTCCCAGGCTGTCCAGCTTTCTCCCAGTGGGGTCATTTTTAAGAGTGCCGGGGAGGGACCATGTCAGCTGACTGACTTCCCAGGAATAATCTGCACTGCCTCAGCGTGCAGACGGGTCTTGGGGACCCACAAACCTGGTGGCCTCATTCCATGCATTGACAGAATGGGAGTCCCACAGTGGTCGCCAATAAAGCATGTTGCTGGAGGCGGCCTCTTCCCGGAGTGTCTGCTAATGAGCTCCAGAGATGTAAACTCTGATGCCTTTTGTATTGAGAGATCCTAAATGAACTCCATGAGGCTTAATGAAGACGGAATGACTGGCTGTTTCTAGGTCCACATTCCCGTGCATGGGCCATCAGAAATGTTGTATGGGAAGGCAATAAAGTTAAAAAAAAAATCCAGCAGACTCCAGAGCCAAATGGACTTGACTCCTCTCTGGTGTCTTTTTTGTTCCAAATCAGCAAAGGTAATAAACTATCCTCACAGAAATTGAGAAAAGTGTATAAGAAAAAAGAATGCAAAGGAACTGAAGTGCCTTGCCTGCAAGATGCCTTAGAATTGGGTGTTTGGGGGAGGCAGCTAGGTGGCTCAGTGAGTCAGGCCTAGAGATGGGAGGTTCTGGGTTTGAATTTGACACTTCCTAGCTGTGTGACCCTGGGCAAGTGACTTAACCCTCATTTCCTAGCTCTTACTGTTCTTCTGCCTTGGAACCAACACACAGTATTGATTCTAAGATGGAAGGTAAGGATTTTAAAAAAAGAATTGGATGTTTAGAGCTGGAAGGCTGGGAGATGGGCTAGAATGGGATAGGGACTAGATCTCTTATTTCACCGGTAGAGGGAACTCCCAGATGAGGAAACTCCTTCTACCAACACAGTTCAGCACCCTTTCTGCCACTTAAAGAGTTGCCTAGAGTCCTGACTTGCTCCCCTAAAGTCAGACAGTCAGAGTACAGACTTTCTGTTCTTACGTCTGGCTTTCTATTCACCGAACCACACGGCTTCTTTTGCTTGAGAGGATAGGGGGATAAGAGAGGCAATTTAAAATTTTTTTCTAAAGATCATGTAAAGTAGTTTTTGTTTTTATCTTTTTTCAACCCTTACCTTCCATTTTAGAATCAATATTGTGTATCGTGTTGACAGAAAAGCTCTTCTTGCTTTCTGGAATTCTTTTGGCCTTTTTTAAACAGACAGAAAAATTAAATTAGGGTTCCACTCTCCGCCAGGTGTCTTTCCAAGGGAGTTAGAATCCATTGTGGAGGAGGGATGGGAGGCAGAGATTTTACCCCCATCCCACTTTTCCCAAGAAGCAGCTGCTGTTTTTACCTGTTTGACATTGAAGGCCATGAGCTCAAAAGGTCTTAAGCTTGAAAAAAATGGCCCCTGAAAATAAAATACCACGAGACTGTAACTCCAGTCCCACTGGGTTACAGGTCACAGGCTGCGTCTCTATCTCTTCCGCCAACACTAACCAGCACCATGTGTTGTTCCTGGCTCAGAGACATGTGGCAAGCAGCAAGAGGAGGAGGGGAGGGGGAGAAGAGGAAGAGGAGGAGGAGCTGAAGGGGCTCTGCCTGGTCCTTGGACCAGTATGTGATGGTGACTTGAAAGGAAGACAGCAGCATCTTTATATCTGACCTAATCTCTGAGAATCTTTCCCTAAGATGCCCTCTCTTTTTATCCTCAAACATCTTCCTTCCTTCCTTCCTTCCTTCCTTCCTTCCTTCCTTCCTTCCTTCCTTCCTTCCTTCCTTCCTTCCTTCCTTCCTCTCTTCCTTCCTTCCTCCCTTCCTTCTTCCCTTCCTTTCTTCCCTCCTTCCCTCCTTTCCTCCTTTCCTCTCTTCCTCCACTTTACTACCTATTTGGATTAGAAGAATCTCAGAGGAGCTTATTTACATCTAGGATCATAGGTCTAGAGCTGTAGAGGACCTTAGAAACCATCTAATTAATCCAACCCCTTCATTTTATAGATAAGGAAAATGTGGCTCAGTTTCCTCATCTGTAAACGACTTGTCCAAGGTCACATAGGTTTGTAAGTGGCAGACACGTGTTTTGAATCCAGGTTCTCTATCTCCAAATTCAGTATTCTTTGCCCAGTATTGAAACACTATTTCCGGTTAAGGTTTTATTAACTTCACTTCCAAGGCCTTTGCTGAAGACTGGTACAAACAGGGGTGTGCTGGAATCAGGTCATATAGGCTCTGGAGAGCCAGTGGTTAAATGTTCAGTGTTAGCTCTTATAATTTGGAAATCAGCAAATGATTTTTTAGGACTTGATTTTTTAAAAATTGTCTATAGACTTAAGAAATTGATGGAGAGGATATTATATGTGTTTCTGTCTTAGTAGTAAATTTAAAGCCAATAAGAGGTATGGGCTAGGCAGTTGAGGTTAAATGACTTGCCCAGGGTCACACAGCTAGGTGCCCTTTTTCTTTAAAAATGGATTTTTTGGTGCTTTTTAAAAAGCATCAGTGTCATTTTCCAGATGCACCCCCCCACCTCATCCTGCTGCTTCTTCTAGCAGTCATTAAGCATGGTGACAATTTAATGATAGAAGGCACTGGTTGGCGCCTCAGCGTGGGTGCGTCCTGTGCCATCTATGCTTAATGAAGTATTAGAATGGAGAGACGTTCCTGTTGACTCCTCTGCGGTTATTTTTGGTGTCTGATCCTCCATTCATTTCCTCTGACGCTCATTTATCTCTTGGCGAGCCTTGGTGGTGGAGAGCTTCGCAGGGCTGGCACTTTGACCTCAGGAAATGGAATCAGAGGAAGTTCCCCCTCCTAAAGTCCTGTCCCAGGAAGCTGAGCCAGGGCAGACCCATCCCTCTTTGCCTCAGTTTCCTCTACTGTAAAACGGACACGATAATAATAGCTCTTCCAACCCCCAGGTTGTTGTGAGGATCAAATGAGATTGTGCTGGTAGAGCGCGGCACGTAGTAGGTGCTTCACAGAGGCCGCCCCCTTGCCATGGGAAGCTTTCACCGCCTTCTTTGAGACAGTCGGTCATCCATCTTTGTTGGAAGCATGTTCAGGGAAGCCATTCCACAGCTGTCTTTATTTAAACTCATTTTTAGAAATTAAATGTCTTCGTTATCATCTGTTCTGAGTACACGGTTCTGCGGCTTCTCCCCCCTCCCCGGCCCCGATCTCGTCTCTCTTCTTTATAAAACCCGTTTTCTCTTATGGAAATGGGAAAGAGCCGGGCGCCATCCTCAGGACCTGAATTCTGGCCAAGCCTGAGCCCCCTTTTGCATCCCACTACCCCGGGGCAGGAGTGGGACACCCCCCCTCCCCCAACCCCCCTGGGCTTCCAAGTCTTCAGCGGAGCACGCACAGCTCTGCCTGGGCACCTGGATGAGACATCACAGTCTTGGGGCCATTTGAGGCTTTGTTTCTTCTCCCAGAGCATGACAGGAGGCAGCTGGAAGGGCTCTCGTCCCCCAGCCGGCCTAGGAGAGCCCGGGCTGGTGGTGTGAGCGTGCGGGAGCTCCTCGGAGCCCTTCTCCCATCCGCAGTCTGTGTCCGAGCCTGTGAGATGCAGGGGTGGGCCGGGCTGACGCCTCCGCACTCCTTTTCACTTCATCTGAGCTCTAGGAATCGTTACAGCGCTGTCTGTCTACCTGCACAGGGTGCCTGCTTTATATATCACAGCCATGCAGGCTGTCTGTTTATCCATCGATGTGTCGTGTATCTATAGCTGTGTCATAGCTGTACGCTGTATCGACACTTTATGTAGCTGCATTCTATCCACATAGAATAGCTATATAGTGTCCGTATTTTATATTTATATTTACACATACAGTATGCTTTACAGATTAATACAGTATATTGATGTATAATGGCCATATAGTATCTCTATTTTATATTTATACATACAGTATATCTATTTTCTATATTACGTCTATCCATACATTATATTTATATATAATAGTTATATAGTATCTCTATTATATCTCTACTTTATAGATTATATCTATATTTTATATATTAGATCTATCTATACATTGTTTCTATATATTCTATCTCTCTATACTCTATATTTTTACATATTATATCTACTTATCTGTTATATCTGTTACCTATCTAGCTCCATATCAGAGCTATCTAGTACATCTCCACCTATGTATATAGTGTGTCTGTATAAAATATCTGCATTATCTCTGCACGACAGCTCCAGGTTTATAGATCTCCATGTCATATCTGTGTATTACGGCTCTGTCGTCTCTCTACATACATCACATTTCTACGGAGCCTATCTAGATAGAATGTCTGTTTCTCTCTACCTTCATCTATAGCTTATCTAGTTATACATTCGATATTAGAGCTGCATAATAGGTCTGTATTATAGAGCATTGTCTGTCCGTGCATCTATTTATCTGCCAACCTCTAGCTAGATTTCAGTCACACGTGCAGGTCTTCCTGCGCTTTTCTCCCCTGAAAGTTCTCTCCTTTCCCTTCCTCCTGTGTCCGCCGTGGCACCGAGATGCCCAGCTTTCACACCGTCCTCCTCCTCTGGGAGCCCAAAGCTGATATTTCCGGCTTGGCCCCGTCTCGCCGCTCTCCTGGGCTCTGCTGGTAGCCTCAAGTCTCTCCCCACAACAGCTCCGCTGGTCTCCCTCTCTCTGGTGTTCACTAAATTCCAGTGGCTCCCTATTGACTCTGAGAGGATATGGATTTCCTATTTATAGTACACTTAAACATTTTTTCTTACACTAAATTTCTTTTTTTTTGAACTTTTCCCTTCTGTCTTAGATTTGATACTTAGGGTTGGTTCTAAGGCCTAGACCATGAGGATCCAGTGACTTGCCCAGGATCATACAGTGAGGATGTATCTAAGATCAGATTTGAATACAATACGACTTCACATTAATTTTATAATGTACATAATCATTATTGGGCAGCTAGGTGGCACAGTGGATAGAGCAGCAGTCTTGGGGTCCGGAAGACCCGAGTTCAAATTCAGATAATAGATAATTACTAGTTGTGTGACCCTGAGCCATTACTTAACTCTGCCTCAGTTTCCTCACCTGTCAGATGATTTGGAGAAGAAAATGGCCAAATCACTCCAAGATCTCTGCCAAAAAAACTCCAAATGGGATCAGGAAGAATTAGACATGAGTGCAACTACTGAACAATCACACCATAATCCTTAGTATAGTATTCATATGTCAGTCTGAAGAGCTTTAAATTGCTCCCAGACTTTGGGGACCTCCTTCCAGCTAAACAAGCGTGCAAGGACTGGGGAGGGGGGTCGCTCAGGATCTTTTTGGTGGTGGGGGTGCATGATCTCGTCGGTTGGGGCGGTCAGGTCCGGACCAGCCTGATGGTTAGTCTTTTCTGGCCTCGCTCTTGGCTCCCTTGACCACAGCTTGCAGAGGGATTCCTGTGTACAATATTCTCTCCCTCTCATCTATTCTTATAACAAAGAGTTTTTTTTAAAGGAGGAAAGAAGAATCTTATCGGAACTAACTAATACATCCTCTGTGCGTGACTGCTGTGATTGTAATGATTCTGGCCGCTTAGATTTAGGGCCAGAAGGCTCTTCAGAGGGGTCTCCCTCATCCCACTAGGCTGCCTTGCCTTGGTTCCTTTTTTTTTTTTAAACCCTTTTTTAAACCCTTACCTTCCATCTTAGGATCAATACTGATTCCAGGGCGGAAGAGCAGTAAGGGCTAGGCAGTGAGGGTTAAGTGACTTGCCCAGGGTCACCCAGCTAGGAAGTATCTGAAGCTCAGTTCATTTTTAATGGGCTAGTGGGTTTTCTTCTCTGCAGATGGTAGAAGAAAGTGAAGAAAGATTGACAGAAGAGCAGATCGAGGATCTCCTGCAGACTGTCACCAGCATCCTTCCTGGGGACCCTGAAGCTGAGCAGAAGGCGGAGAACATGGCAGTGGAGGAAGGGGACCCTGAGTAACTAGGAGCCCCTGGACCGGCTTCCAGACAGAGGGGCTGAGAACCTAAAAGGCATTCAAAACTGTTTGGTTTCACCCCAGAATGCTTTGTAAATTCTCTAAGCCCCATCCCCGTTGACCAGAAGTGAACCCACGAGGAAGCAGCCCCATGTGGACGGTTATTAGTGAGGGGAAGCAATCGAGGACATCCAGCTGAAAGGGGACGGGAGAGGAGGGGCGGGGGAAGGGTGGGAACCAGCCCATAAACCCCTTTGGGTCAAAAGTTCTTTTTCTCTAGCTCCAGCCCCAGCTGTGAGCATCTCCGTAGCCCCAGCTGGTGGGGTCCTTGTTCCGCCCCAGGCTCCTGCCATCCTAAGTGGTTTCATATGTCTCCCCCCTACAAGCTGCGGATGGGTTTGCTGTATTTCTCTCCAGGCTTTTCGGGTGAGTTATGTGATTATTCTGTTAGAAAACCATAAAGAAGAAAAAGATGAAAAGAGTATTTTTTTTTTAAAGGAAGACATTCTTCCCAGTGTGTGCCAGTCAAATACATTTAGCCAGACTTTGTCTTAAATTCATTTTACTAATGTCTCTTGCCTTTAGATCAAGGTGACTTCAGTGGAGGCAGCTGTGGCTTAGTGGGTAGAGAGCTGGCTTCAAAGACCTGAGTTCAAATCCCACCTCTGGCCTATTGGTTATATGACCCCCCGGCAAGTTTTTAACTTCTCAAGGCCTTACGTGACTCTAAGACTGTAAATTGCAGAGAAGGCTCCTTCTGCATTGGTGCAGAGGGATTTCCTTGTATCAGTGAAATCACTGCTCCAATCTTTCTCCTTTCTCTGCAGTCCTACCATCCAAGCTTAATAAGTGCTTTCTCTCCTCCCCTCCCCTCCCCTCCCCTTCTTCTTTTTCTTTTCTCTCCTCTCCTCTCCTTCTTTCTTTTCTCTCTTCTTCTTTCTTCTTTTCTCTCCTCTCCTTCTTCTTCTTTTCTCTCTCCTCTCCTTATTTCTTCTTTTCTCTCTTCTCTCCTTATTTCTTCTTCTCTCCTCTCCTTATTTCTTCTTTCTTCTCCTCTTCTCATTCTCTTCTCTTTTCAGAGTTAAATTTTTTGCAATTAACATTTATTTTCTCTCTTCCCCCTTCCAAAAAAAAGACAAAATCTTTGTAACAAATATGCCTAGTCAAGCAAAACTGTTTCCTCCATTGGCCGCATGTCCAGAAACGTGCCTCGTTCTGCGTGTGGAGGCCATCGCCTCTAAAGAGGTAGCTAGCATCCGTCATCATTAGTCTAAGCCCTGTCTTTTAACAAAGAAGAACAATTCAGTAGAAACAGCTGGATGCTGAGAACACATCTGTCAGTGCATCATACAGCATCCTGTCCCGGACGTGACCTCACTTAAGGAAAGCTCTATCTAGCAAGGAGCAAAGGAAGGAACAGAGGACCCCACCAAAATGATTTTAAGTCTATCCCTTTCCAAGGCTTGGGGAATTTAGAGCCATTTGGCACAATTGGGTCATAGGACGTAGATTTACAGTCAAAACAGGCCTCAAAGGCCATCCAGTCTGGCCTCTTAATTTTACAGAGAAGGAAACTACGGCCTACAGAGGCACAATCACCAGCCACAGGTCATAGAAGTAATAGGAGGCGGACCTGAGATTTGAACCCAGGTCTTTAATTCCAGGGCTCTTTCTTCTGTTCTTTGTTTTGTTTTGTTTTTTTCCCCAGCAGGTGGGTGAGGGGGGACATTCAGCTTAAGAGCTAGAAGCAGGGGGCAGCTGGGTATCTCAGTGGATTGAGAGCCAGACCAAGAGATGGGAGGTCCTGGGTTCAAATCTGACCTCAGACACTTCCCAGCTGGGTGACCCTGGGCAAGTCACTTGACCCCCATTGCCTACCCTTACCACTCTTCTGCCTTGGAGCCAATACACAGCATTGACTCCAAGATGGAAGGTAAGGGTTTAAAAAAAAAAAAAAGAGCTAGAAGCAGGTGATGTCAAAATCAGAGGTAAAAGGATCATCTGGTCCAAATCTGGCCCCAAAGAAGAGAGAAAATGCATTTCCTCTCATCCTTGACAGAGGTGGAGGGGTGGTGGGTATGGAATGCTGCCTGCGCTGTCAGTTCTGGGTTGGTGTGTTGGTTAGTTCTGCTGAATTGCTTTTTTCCCTCTTAAAAAAATTTTTTTTTTTTTCATGAGCAGTGACTTGCTGGATTGGGGTGTGTGAGATAGATTTAGCATGGAAGATTTTGTAAAAGCAAAAGATAAATAAATTTTTTTTAATCATCTTCCTATTTTTATCTTATTCATTTATTTATTTATTTGCTTGTTTATTTATTTATTCATCTGTTCATTTATTTGTTTGTTTATTCACTCGTTAATTAACTTATTTGTTTATTGGACCCTGACCTTCCATCTTGGAGTCAACACTGTGTATTGGCTCCAGAGTAGAAGAGTGGTAAGGGTAGGCAATGGGGGTCAAGTGACTTGCCCAGGGTCACACAGCTGGGAAGTGTCTGAGGCCAGACTTGAACCTCCTATCTCTAGGCCTGGCTCTCAATCCACTGAGCTGCCCCTTTTTTAATTTATTTTGCTAATTTAGTTTTATTATTTTATTTATTACCACCACAGTCCTACCCCTAGCCTGACTTCAAACCCTCCTTTGTCACAAAGAAATATGACCACCCCACACACTGGCTGTATAGGACAGCCTGTACCACTTTGCTTTACCCTCCTTTATAGATGAGGAGGTGGAATTTGAACCCCCTTCCTCTGGCTCAGTCTAGAACTCTTTCCCTGGATCTTTAAATGAGAACCACTGAATTAGGGTAATTGCCAAGTGAAAATGCATCCCTGTTCAGCCTCATCGGTGGGTAGGTGACCTAGGAGCACTGGACTAGAATGAGGAAGACTCATCTTGAGTTTAAATCTGGCTTTAGACATGTGCCAGCTGTGTGACCCTGGGCAAGTCACTTAACTCTGCTTCAGTTTCCTCATCTATAAAATAGACTGAAGAAGGAAATGGCAAACCCCCTAGGATCTCTGCCAAGAAAGCCCCAAAAGAGGTCCTGAAAAGCAGGACACAGCAAAATCGGCCTTAACCACAGATATTCAGACCGAGTTGGGATTCTGGGGAGATCCTACAACCCTGTAGGAGTTGCTGCCACGGATGTCAGATCTGTAGCTCTTTCCTTAAAAGGGGTCATTATCCCTCCACATCTGTGCCTATGCGTTTCCCGAAACTATTTTTATTGCCTCTATCCAGAACATAATAAACAACAAAAAAAAAATTTATTATTCCGGAAATTCTCTATTTTTAATGCCTCTATCCAGAACATCGATCCGGCTACAGCTCCCTAGTCTGGTCCCCAGGGGCTGGGCTTAGCTGTATCTCCCCTCCCATGACTAAGCTGGGCCAGGTGACACACCTCGGAACGAGCAGGGATTCGTGGGTCCGTTTATCTGGGCCGTCGGGCCCGAGAGCCTCTGATTTGGCTGCCAGGCTGGCCATGTGCCCCCATCAGTGATGTTTCCCTTTGGATTAACGTGCATGAGGTGATTTACGGATGGCAGCCTTCTTTACAGCCCAATCCATTTAACAATAAATCATTTCCAGGCATCCACCAGGCTCCAGGGAAGCCCCATAACTCTCGAGCACTTGGATAGAGAGAAAGAAAGAAATCCAGCTTAAAGGGAGCCGTGTGTATTTCTAGGATCCGTCATCAGGAATATCCTTGTCATCCGTTAGGTCCCAACTCTGTACTGAATTCCTTGACAAAGATCTGGCCGTGGGATTGTACATTTGAGAAGGGGAGAAGCCTTAGAAATCAACGAGTGTAGAGAAATGCGAATTCAAACAGCTCTGAGGTTCCACCTCACACCTCCCAGACTGGCCATAGGACAGTAAAGGAAAATGATAAATGTGGGAGGGGATGTGGCAAAATTGGGACACTAATGCATTGCTGGTGGAATTGTGAACCGATCCAACCATCCCGGAGGGCAATTCAGAATTATGTCCAAAGGGCTCTAAAACTACATATCCGATATCACTACTAGGACTGTATCCCAAAGACATTTTTTAAAAAATGGGGAAAGGACCTATTTGTCCAAAAATAATTATTGCAGCTTTTTTTTTTTTTTTGGTGGTAGCAAAGAATTGGAAATTCAGGGCTTATCCATCAATTGGGGAATGGCTGATCAAGATATGGTAAATGATTGTGATGGAATACTATTGTGCTGTAAGAAATGACTAGCAGAATAATTTCAGAAAAAGCTGGAAAGACTTACATGAACTGATGCAAAGTGAAGTGGGTAGAACCAGCACATTTTACACAGTAACAGCAATATATATATATATATATTTTTTTTTTTAATCTTTAACTTCTGTGTATTGGCTCCTTGGTGGAAGAGTGGTAAGGGTAGGCAATGGGGGGTCAAGTGACTTGCCCAGGGTCACACAGCTGGGAAGTGTCTGAGGCCAGATTTGAACCCAGGACCTCCCATCTCTAGGCCTGGCTCTCAATCCACTGAGCTACCCAGGTGCCCCCTGTATATATATTTTTTGATGAACAACTTTGAACGACCTAGTAATGCTCAGCATTGCAGTGATCCAAGACAATCCTGGAGATTCATGATGAAAATGCCATCTGCCTTCTGAGAAAGAACTGATGGAGGCTGAATGCAGATGGACACATATTAGATTTCATTTTCTTCTTTTTTTTCATTTGAGATCTTTTCCACAAATTGACTGATATATGAATTTTACAAACATTTTTCCATCAGATTGCTTACCATCTTGGGGAATGGGGGTGGGTGGGAGGGAAGATGAGAAGAAGGGAGATAATTTGGAACTCCAAAGAAAATAAATGTTAAAAAATTTTCTCTGGGGAGGGGAGGATGTAGAGAGGGAGAAAATGTGAATTTTAAAATATCAAAAATAATTGGCAAAAGTTTTCTACATGTAACAGAAAAATAATAAAAGATAGACAATTTTTAAAAGGCCTTCGAAGTCCTTCCTACTGTTAGCGCCTTTCTTCTAAGATTTTTTCCTCTTATTTTGTATATATCTTGTATGTCCCCAATTATTCGGGTGCCATCTCTCTCATTAAACTCTAAGCTCCATGAGGGTGGGGACTGTTTTTGCTCTTTCTTTGTACCCCTACTGCACTTAACATACTGCCGTGTAAGCTAGGCAGGGCTGGGGATATCTATTTTACAGATGAAAAGACTGAAAGCATGAGAAGTTAGCTAGTTAAATGTTCTGGCTGAGTTATTTTTGTTTCTCTGGAGTACCAAAAGCAGATGAGATGGGAAAGTGGGAAGCTTCTTGGCCCCTCCTTGAATCCCAGAAACACGGAGGAGACCATGACATGGTTGCCTAACCCACCCCCAGCAGGCCTCTGTTCCATGGTGGGGCAGCTGGCCCATCATGAGAAGATACGCCAATGGGCACGATCCAAATGAGTGTGTTTGGAAAAAATGTTTGCTGACAAACCTTGATGGGAAGGAAATTGGAAGAACTGATTGGGCCACTTTAGTAATATCCTTGTTGGTTGAGGAGTGCCTTGGCATTCTCTCCCATGGCCTCAGCTGGGCCCAAGCAGCCTGGGCTCGAAGAGGAGATCTTGAAAGGAGGACTCGGTGCCCCCAGAATCTTCCGGGCAGCTGATGTCTCGTTCCCCTGCCCTGGGCCAGCTCTCCTCTCTCAATACTCTCATTGTCTCCTTGAGACTGGAGCTGTGTTTGGATAGTTGTGGGCTGAGTCGGACTGGACACTGTCCAGCTGCCTTCTTTGACACAGGTTGTCAGCTGGGAGCTCCTGAGTCCAGTCTCTGAAGCTGTCTGGGGCCCTCCTTGAGTATCCCTTTGTCCTAGTACGCCAGAGCTCTGGCCTCAGGGAATCAGAGAGACTCATTGATTCAGCCATGCTATGACAGATTCTCGGGTGGGATGGGGCGTCCAGAAGTGGCTGGGCTTTCTCATCTTTCCCACAACACGCCAGCACCTTAAAGGAACACAGAGCCTCGTCCTTGCTCCCTCTGAATAGTCACCACGGTGTAGGGGAAAGTGGCAATGTGCGTGAGAGAAACTAAGTCAACTGCTGAAGAGAAGAGGAAATGTTCTTTGTCTTTTCCTGAGGAGGTAGAGGACTATGGCTCTGGAGTGCTGCATACACCGACACATACTAGTCTGATGGTTTTGCTTAACTGTTCCTTTTTTTTTTTTTTTAAATTTTATTTATTTATTTATTAGATGAAACCCTTACCTTCTGTCTTGGAATCAATACTGTGTATTGGCTCCAAGGCAGAAGAGAGGTAAGGGTGGGCAAGTGAAAGTGAGAGTGAGAGAAGTGAACCAAGCCAAAGAAAGAAAGAAAAAAAGGAGAAAGGCAGAAGGAAAGAGAGAGACAGAAAGAAAGAAAGACAAAGAAAAAGATAGGAAGGAAGAAGAGAGAAAGGAAGGAAGGAAGGAAAGGCAGAAGGAAAGAGAAAGAAAGAGAAAAGAAAGGAAAGAAGGAAAGAAAATAAACCAAGTGAAAGTGAGTGAGAAAGGAAGTGAACCAAGTGAACCAAGCCAAAGAAAGAGAAAAAAAAAAAGAGAAAGAAAGGCAGAAGGAAAGAGAGAGACAGACAGAAAGAGAGAAAGGTAGACAGAAAGAAAGACAAAGAAAAAGAAAGATAGAAAGGAAGAGAAAGAAAGGAAGGAAGGAAAGAAAGGCAGAAGGAAAGAGAAAATAAACCAAGTGAAAGTGAGAGTGAGAAAGGAAGTGAACCAAGTGTACCAAGCCAAAGAAAGAAAAAAAAAAGAGAAAGAAAGGCAGAAAGAGAGACAGACAGAAAGAGAAAAAGACAGACAGAAAGAAAGACAAAGAAAAAGAAAGATAGGAAGGAAGAAAAAGGAAGAGAAAGAAAGGAAGGAAGGAAAGAAAGGCAGAAGGAAAGAGAAAGAGAGAAANCCAAGTGAAAGTGAGAGTGAGAAAGGAAGTGAACCAAGCCAAAGAAAGAAAGAAAAAAAAAGAAAGGCAGAAGGAGAGAGAGAGAGAGAAAGAGTGACAGGCAGAAAGAGAGAGAGAAAGACAGAAAGACAAAGAGAAAGATAGGAAGGAAGAAAAAGGAAGAGAGAAAGGAAGGAAGGAAAGAAAGAAAGGAAGAAAGAAAGAAAGAGAAAGGAAGGAAGGAAAGGAAAGAAGGAGAGAGAAAGAAAATGAACCAAGTGAAAGCGAAAGTGAGAAAGGAAGTGAACCAAGTGAACCAAGCCAAAGAAAGAAAGAAAAAAAGAGAAAGAAAAAGAGAGACAGACAGGCAGAAAGAGAGAAAGACAAACAGAAAGAAAAAGAAAGAAAAGAAGGAAGAAAAAGGAAGAGAGAAAGAAAGGAAAGAGAAAGAAAGAAAAGAAAGAGAAAGAAAAGAAAGGAAAGAAGAAAGGCAGAAGGAAAGAGAGAGAAAGAGAAAGAAAAAAAAAAAAAGGAAGGAAGTCCTTTCACCGGTATGGGCTTCATCTGTCAAATAAAGGAACAAGTTAAAAAATCTTTTAAAAACCTGCCCATGTCTAAACCCTGTGATACTCGGGGGTGTCATTTCTTCTTTCTGAAACAATTTCCCAAGGTAAGTCATTTGACTTCTTTGAAAGTCAGTTTTTCCACTAGTAAAATAGGCAAGAGAACAGCCAGAACTTCCTGACGTCACTAGGTCAGGAGAATGGGTTTCTTTTGATGGGTTGCCCGCTGGCTCACCCTTCCATGTTTCAGGCTAGGTGAGGAATGAGGCTGCCGTCCCACATATGTAAGCCAATTTGCAAACCTAGAAGTGCTCTCCACAAGCATTATATTGTCATCATCATCATCATTATCGATCATGTTGGTGATTGATAATAGTTACCAATAATTATTGCTAATAATGATACATGCATATTATAGAGTAACATTATGATTGCCGATGGCACTTATTAGTGCTGGTATCAATATCAATCACACGTGCATATTAATATTCCAATAATAATAATTATTATTGTTAATAATGTATTGGCATTGAGGGCAGCCAGGAGACTCAGTGGATTGACAGCTGGGTCTAGAGATGGTCCAGATCTGGTCTCAGACACTTCTCAGCTGTGTGACCCTGAACCAGTCACTTAACTCTGATTCTGCTTTTCTGCCTTGGGACCAATACATGGTATTGCTTCTAAGATGGAAGGGAGGGGTTTAAAAATAATAGCAATAAGAAAAAATATATCATCATTATTGGTAGCATCGCTGTCATTGGTAACGAGGATGACGCTCACCCGGGGAGGCCGCCACTGGCCACCACGGAAGATGGAGGCTCCTCGTCTGGGTGACCGAAGGAGGGCTTGAGAAATCTCTCCTTTCCCAGCTGGCTGTGCTTTCTTGCTAGCTGGCTCCTGTCTCGCTGACCGCTGTTAATGTCCAGCTGGTGAGTAAGGAAAGGCCCGTCGTCCGGGCTTCAGGGGGCTGGTGGGAAGGAGGGGAGGGAGAACCCCTGCAGGTGGGAGCTGAGTACCAGACTGAGGGCTCTTCTCGTGGATGGGGAGGAGGCTGGCTGGACCGAGCATCGGTGGGCCGAGCGGGTGTTAGCTTTCGGGGGCCGCTTTATTTTAGGAACCATCAATAACTGGAGGAGTGGATGGTACCCAGCAAGTGACCGTCCTGGGGAAAGACCAGCCGGTCAGCTCCTCGAAGGCCGGAAGCGTGGCTTATTGGTCCTGGCGGCTCCCTCTGGACCTCGCAATGAAAGAACGCGTGGGGTGTCTCTTGGGCATCATTAGGGAAATCCCTTGGGCTGGAGGAGAGCCGCCCTGATGGGGATTTTGTAATTTGCTCCCATTATGCCAGACCTCGATGCTGTGCCGGGATGTAGGAAGCGTTGGTGGGGCGTCCCTGCAGAGGATGGGGAAGGCTGGACCACCTGTGAGATGAGGAAGACGAGGGGGAGCCCTTTGGACTCTACTTACCTTTTGTGCAGGAGCAGAAAAAGCCTGGACCTATCATCAGGGAAGAATAGATCCAGATGTGGGCTACGACACTGGCTGGCCTCCCTTAGGCTTCTTGGAGGCTCAGTTTCCCCATTTGTAAAATGGGGATGACCAAACGTGGAAGTATTTGTTATTATTAGGTGTGAATACCCTTATCCGTGTTTTGCAGATGAGGAAACCGAGGATGACTTGTCTGGGATAATAGTGTCCGAGGTGGAATTTGACAAGACCTAACTTACGGCTGTTGTGAGGAAAGCCCTTTAAGCTCTACAGAGGGGTCGGAGGGCTGGGAAGGGAAGGTTCTAGTCCTGCCTCTTACACCAATCGCCTGTGTGACCCTAGACAAGTCACTTATCCTCTTAATGGCAGGCAATTCTCTAAGGTTATAAAGTAGAGAAAAGGTGCCCATTTGCAATTGGTAGAAGGAATTTCCACGCTGGAGGTTCCTTCCATTGATGATGGTGCTAGTTAACCTGAATAGAACCTTCTAAGGTTTGCAAAGCACTTTCTATACAAAAGGATCCACTGGAGAAGGAAATGGCAAACCACTGTAGTATCCTGGCCAAGAAGACTCCACGGACAGACGTGGTCCCCGGGGTCACAATGCGCCAGACCCAACAACAATCATAGGCATGATCTCACTGATGCTTGAGTAGGGAGGGTCTGTCTTTACCCTCATGATACAGATGAGGAAACTGAGGCACGGGGGGGGGGGGGTAATAGATTTACCCAAAGTCACCCAACTTGCAAATTTCTGAATTGGAGCTGGAAACCCAGCCCTTCCTCACGTGCTCCATCTACCACCCCGGGTTGCCTAGAAATTTCTAAAAACCTGCCCAGGGAATGTGAGTTATTATTTCCTGTGCTCAGAAAGTCCTGGATTCCTTCTCCCACAGGGCCAGTCTGATGGATGAGAGGACTTGGTGTGACCCCGACGGACCCCCAGTGTGCTTCATTTTTTGCGTTCAAGGTCTCTCTGGCGAAGCCTCCAGACTTCTTCTCAGAGAAACGCTTCTGAGCACACCAAAGACAATCGGAAGATGACAAAAGAAGCCGATTTTGTTGAAATCAAGGTGTCATTTTTTTTTATCCAAGTTCACAGATTCCTTGAAATCTGGCCTCTGACCCCACCTTTTTTTAAATTAAAATATTTTATTTTTTTAGAAAGATTTTCCATGGTTCCATGATTCATGTTTTTACTTTCCCCTTCACCCCCCCCCCCCCGTGTCCAACGCACATTTCCACTGGTTTTAACATTCTCTGACCCCTTTTTTTAGACTCCAAATTAAGAATCCCTCGACCCATCCAGTGCTTTCATTTTAGGGATGAGGAAATTGAGTCTGAGAAAGGCTAAATAACAGGCCCAAGGTCAAGCATATAGGAAATGGAAGAGACAGGACTTGAACTCAAGACCTCTAATTCCAAATTTTCTAAGGGAAAAAGAGCAGAGAACATGAAGATCCTGGACTGCTGAGGTTTCTGGGGAGGGACCTCCATCTGGGGAGAGCCAGTGAGATGGGCTTCTTTTATAGTTTTGCTGGTCATGATTGCCATCCATTACACTTTAGTCTCCCTCCATCACTCCTGTGTCCATTTCCCAGCATTCTTTATATATATATATAATATGTATATTAATATATAAATATATATATTTTATATTATATATATTGTATGTATATTAATATGTATAAAAACATATATATTATATTATATATTATATAATATGTTATAATATATATGTCAACATATATATTTTTAAAATATATGTAATGTATTTTACCAATAGATAATTTAAACCAATTATATATTGGTTTATAGACTGTTATATTTAAGAATATATTTTTATTTATTTAAATATAATTTTTATTTTATTTTATTTTTTAAATATTTTCCATGGTTACATGATTCGTGTTCTCTCTCTCCCCTCTTCCCTCCCTGCTCCTGGAACTGACAAGCAATTCCACATGAATAATAATATTTTTAAAACCAATGACATGTAATAACAAGTTTCCACCCAAGTTTTCTGAAATTATATGATGGAACTTATCTCTGTCCCTCCCTTCGCTTCCTGGCAGGTGATTCGATCCGGATAATCCATGTATTATCATTCCAGCCTTCTTGGAAGAGTTGGAAGGGAAGGTCAAGGATTCAGCTCCCTCTCCAAGCTGGGGACTAAAGGATCTTTACAGTTGAGTTCCAGGGTACCTTCCCATGATCCAGGGGGTCTGAGGGGCCCAGGGGCCCAAGAGGAGGAATAGGCAATGGAGGCCCCTCCAGGAGTCCTCTAGGAAAACCTGTGGAGCTCATTGGCAATTCTCTGAACTCGATTTCCTGTGAGCCCACTGGCTTCCTGTGGAAGTTTAGGGGTCTTTGAACTACATTTCCCATGAGCTCGCTGGCTTCTTGTCTTGTGTCATGACGTAGACAGTTATGTAGTGACGTAGACAGGATAAAATCAAGTGCCAGGACTGGCACTGCCTCTTTTTCCTCCTGAAGCAGCATGGTGGCAGCAGGCAA
>NC_058133.1:494158750-494179499 GCF_016433145.1 Gracilinanus agilis | reverse complement strand
AACCCACAGTTCCACTGGGTTTTACATGTATCATTGATCAAGACCTAATTCCATATTATTGATAGTTGGACTAGAGTTATCATTTAGTGTCTACATCCCCAATAATATCCCCATCAGCCCATGTGTTCAAGCAGTTGTTTTTCTTCTGTGTTTCTAAATCAAGCTCTTTCTTAAGAAGATCTGGGTTCAAATTCTGATTATTTTTCATGAGCTGCATGACCATGGACAAGTTGTGACCTCTCTAATACTTGATTCTCTCACCTGTAAAATGGGGACAATAATACACTCTTTTTCCCCTAGAATTGTTATTGTAACTCAATTTTGGTTTCCTCAATATGTAAAATGAAGGGGTTGCACTAAGTGGCCTTAAAGAATCTTTCCAACTTTATATCTCTAATTCTCTGATTTTATGAAGTGTTTATGAACCTTAGAACAGAATAGGAAATGTGAATTCATAATTATATAGAGATTTATGCTAATTTCTAAGTGTTCCATGTTTGAATCATAACAATAAAGCTAGCAATTTAATTTTTCAAACCTTTCCCTTCTGTCTTAGAATGGATACGAAGTATTGCTTCCAAAGCAGAAGGCTGCCAATTGGGGTTAAGTGACTTGGCTAGGGTCATGCAGCTAGGAAGTATCTGAGGCTAGATTTGAACTCAGATCCTCCTGACTCTGGGCCCAGGACTCTATCCACTGGACTACCTTGTGCCCTAGGGGAAATGGATGGGGAGACAAACCTCTAGTCAGTTAAGTGTTTCCCATGGGTGGCAACTAGCAGAACTGAGACTCAGCAGATGTTCTTTATCTGAGCCTGTCCGTGGATGTGTGTCTATCAGTGCCATCTGCATGGTGTGTAGATGTACGTGCACTCCTGCACAACTATCTGCCTGAGTTGTGTTTCCATATAGGCAGCAAGCAGTACAGTAATTATCAAGCACCAGGTCTGGAATCAGGTGGGCTCCTCACCCTGAGTTCAAATCCAGACTCAGATACTTCCTAACTGTGTGACCCTGGGCAAGTCATTTTACCCGGTTTGCCTCAGTTTCCTCATCTGTCAAATGAACTGGAGAAAGATACAGCCAACTACTCCAGTATCTCTGCCAAGAAAACCCCAAATGGGGTCACGAAGAGTCAGACATGACTGAGCCACATTATATGTGTTATATGGATGGAGAATTTCTATATGCATGTGCATTTCTGCATATGTTTGTCTTAGAATTGCATCTGTGCATGTATGTTATAAAAATGGTGTGTGTGTCTGCCTTCTGTGTAGACTCATGTTTGTATGTGTATCATGTGTGCAGGAGCCCCATATGTGGGGTGTTCTCTATGTATGTGGTGTGCTCTTTGGTATATTCTGTGTGAATCGCATCATTTTGGGGGGTGAGTGTGAGGAAGAGGGGCAGGGAATACTCCAGGTATGTTCTAAGCAAGGCTGTGCTTGAGTGTGTGCGTGTGTGTGTGTGACTGCATATGCACACCCGTCTGCCACGTTCGTCTCTTGGCAGCCACCATAGGAATTCACATGATTCCATTTTCCCTTTACTCAACAGCCTCGTAAGGATTTGCAGGAATCTGAAAGAACGGGCACTGCTCGGGAGGAGAAGTGGGGCGGGGACAGGACTGGGATAGAAAGCAGCTGTGGATGGAGCCAGGCTGTTCCTTTCTCCCTCCTTAGTCCCAGGTCTGGTCCAGAGCCAGCTGGAGTTCGTTTCCCAAAGCCACGTGGCTCGTGGCGACTCACCCACGGCCAACAAAATTGTGTCAGAGACCTTTCACGGAACTACGCGATGTTGGGGTCCGAAGAGACCTCGGAGGAGATCTTAGCTCAATGTGTAGATGACCAGGAACCCCTTAGAGCCGTGTTGGTGAACCTATGGCACGTGCACCAGAGGGGAGGGGGCTGCTTGCTCCCTTCCCCCTCTTCACCGTGTCTGAGGACATTTCTCCCATCATCCACCCCTCTGCCCAGCAGCCCAATGGGAGCACTTCCTCCCTCCTTTGTCTGGGGTAAGGCAGGGGGCTCACATGTGGGGTGAGGGTTGCAGTTTGGGCACTCAGATCTCTAAAAGGTTTGCCATCCCTGTCCTAGATTGATTGCCTGATAAATAGTGATCTGGCTTCTGCCCAGAGACGTTCAGCAAGCTGGGGAAAGCAAAAGGGCTCTCAAAGAGTCCTTTCTACTTTGGATTCCTGGAAAGGGTAGGCTGATTGTCCTAACATGAAGTGGCAAGCTACCTCCCTCTATCTTCCACTCATTGTTCCTGGTCTTCCCTTTGGGATCAAGCCCAACAAATCAGAGCCCTTTATTATTTCTTCAATTAATTAATTAATTAAGAATAATTTTTTTTAAACCTTTACCTTCTATCTTGGAGTCAATACTATGTATTGGCTTCAAGGCAGAAGAGAAGTAAGAGCTAGGCAATGGGGGTCAAGTGACTTGTCCAGGGTCACACAGCTAGGAAATGTCTGAGGTCAGATTTGAACCCAGGACCTCCCATCTCTAGCTCTGGCTCTCAATCCCCTGAGCCACCTAGTTTCTCTCCTCTATTTTTTTAAACCCTTAACTTCTATCTTAGAATTGACACTAGGTATAAGTTCTAAGGCATTAAAGTAGAAAAATCTAGGCCAGCGATGGCCAACCTTTTAGAGATCCCGTGCCATGCCTCCCCACCTAGAGATCTTGTGCTGTGCCCTGCTTCCCCCCCCCCCACCAGAGGTGGAGAATTAAGATGCCACCCCATCCCCTGCTCCTCCTCCTGTCTCCCTGCCTTAACCCAGACAGGGGATGGAAGAAGTATTCTCATTGGGCTGCTGGGCAGAGGGGTGTCAAGTGAAAAAATATCCTGAGGCTGGTGGAGAGGGGGAAGAGAGCAACTCACCCAAGTCCCTCTGCCTTTCTAGTAAAGAACTCTGGTGGGTGATGAGTGCATGCCCATAGAGAGGACTCTGTGTGCCCTTTCTGGCACACGTGCCATAGGTTCGCTGTCCCAGGTCTAGGCTTTTGAGGTTAAATGATTTGTCCAGGGTCACAGAGCTAGGAAGTATCTAAGGCAAGGTTTGAACCCAGGTTCTTCCAACTCTGGGTCTGGCTTTCAATCCACTGAGCCACCCACCTACTCCCAGCCAGAGCCCTGCCAGTACTTGAACACGGCTACCCATTTGCCCCTGGGTCTTCTGTTGTCCAGGTGGCTAAACATCTCCAGTTCCCACCACCAATCCTTATTTATCCTAGTCTCAAGGCCCTTCTTCTTGGGAAGAAGATAGATGACAGACAATTGTGGCCAGTATTATGGAATAAAGCCGAGAAAAGGGAAAACTTGTTCAAATAAAGCTTAGCAAGAGATATAATGAAGCCAAGACTTCTCAAGGGCATCCAGGGGCCTTCTGGTTGTCTTTCAGATACTTTCAAGTTTATCTGCTGATGCCCTTCCTTGACCCAGGACTAGACACAATCTGACCATGGCAGAACCCCGATGGGACAATGTCTCTCTGAAGGCAGTCCAAGATGGTATTGGTTTCTTGAGTGCCTTAGCACATAGTTAACTCCTGTTTGTCCCAATAGAATAGAAGCTCCTTGAGGGCAGGGTTTGATTCATTTCTTTGTATCTCTAACTACTGACTTCCCATGTGTCTTTGAGCCAGTTGCTCAAGTTCTCTGAGCCTCGGACTGGCAGAATGGGCAGATGAGGACCAGTTTTTCCAACAGTCATGAAGGCAATAAAGCAGGCACCAAGGAATGCTTCAAGCTTGATCAGACGTCAGAAATGCCAACGGCAGCCACTGCATCCCGAGGGCCTGCCAGTTATCTCACCGCTGGATTTTGATGGCTCCAGAAGAATGGACAACTTCGAACAAATCCAATTCATGCCCAAGTTAAGACATCTCGGTGATGCCTTTGGTACTCTTTTATGGCGAACCAACTGGGATCCCGGATCGGAACGATGGCAAGATAGCGAAAGGAACACGCTGGCAGTGTTAGCACCTCACCATTTATTCTACAGGCTGGAAGCAATGTTTCGGACATTTCTTAGTGTGAGACAGTCAAGCAAGAGAGTGTGAGAATTTAAATTGCTTTTCTTCTAGGGATAACTTTTCCTTCTGGCCGGACATCTGGAGCAAGGGAGGGAATATTCCCCTGCCTCAGTAGCTCTGTCTCAAGGCTGTACCCTTTTCCTGACTCCCTCAAGAATGCTGGGTGGGGAGGAGGGGAGCATTTTAGGGGGGTTTAACCCCTTGGCTCCCTACACTCTTTGAAAATGAAGGATGAACAAGAACAACCATCTCTAGCACCTGGCATTGCGTCTGGCAGTCACTTTATTATCAAGCATTTCTTGGAAGCCTCTATGGGCCAGGCACGGCACTTTACAAAGATCTCATTTGATTGTTACAGCTACCTTATGAGGGAGGTGCCATGATGATCCCCATTTTATGGTGGAGGAAAGTGAGGCACACAGAAGTGAAACGACTTGCCCAGGGTCAGTCAGGCACCAAACATTTATTAAGCCCCTATTATATGCAAAGCATTGTGCTAAGCACTGGGTCACAGGTTAATAAATGTCTGAGGTTGGATTTGAACTATATATATATAATAGAGGGCAACATGGTGGCTCCGTGGATAGAACACTGGGCTTAGAATCAGGAGGACCTGAGTTTAAATCCAGTCTCAGATCCTCACCAGGTATGTGAACCTAGGCTAGTCACTTAACCCTGTTTGCCTCAGTTTCTTCACTTGTCAAATGAGCTGGAGAAGGAAATGGCAAACCATTCCAGTATCTGGCTGTGTGACCCTGGGCTAGTCACTTAACCCTGTTTGCCTCAGTTTCTTCACCTGTCAAATGAGCTGGAGAAGGAAATGGCCAAACTACTCTAGAATTTTTGTCAAGAAAATTCCAAATAGGGTCCCAGAGAGCTGGACATGATTGAAAATGACTGAACAATAAAGATCGCTGAATGAATGTTAAATGAAAGAAAGCATTATAGTTTTGAGTCATTGGACAGAACCACCATCAGTTGGACACATGGCTTGAGGGATTTATAATCGTTCTTGTAACAGAGTCATGGATCATCAAAGGAGTCTGGGGAGTTTGTACTTTATTCTAGAGGCAATAGAGAGCCATTGAAGCTTCTTAAATGAGGGAGCAATGTGGTTAGATCTGTGTGTCAGGGAATATCAGTTTGGCATCTGTGGTGTGGAGGAAGGACTGGCGAGGAGGAGTCGTTATTTCAATAGTCCACACAGGAAATGATTAGCGTCCAGGCTAGAAAGCAACCTTGCTCATCTATAAAATGGGGATAATAATAACGTCCACCTCTCAGGGTTGATGGCAGGATCAAATGAAAGAATATTTTTAAAGTGCTTTGGTATCTTTTTTAATGTAACAGCATGTATATTATTTGTGTTTAATATATTGTGTAATAATATATACTTTATATAATAACAATGCACTTTTGAATATAATAACAATAAATATTATTTTCTTATGTACTTTGGCATCTTATTGGCTTCTTCACCCCCTTTTTTCATGTTTATTCCTTGGTTTATTCTCATCCCTTGATTTTCTTTCTTCCTAGCCTTTTGTCCATTTCCTTTGGATCTCTGCTAAAACCTCTGACCTAGCATGGGCCATCTGTGTGAGGAAGCAGGCAGTCATCTCAGTGGACTCTGCTTTGTCCAGGACACCCCTGGAGCACTGTGTTCAGTGCTGAGTGATGCATTTTGGGAGTGATCTTGAGCAGTCAATCAATCGATCAACCCTGAAAGCATTTCTTTTTAGAAATTCTTTTGTGTTATTCTGAACTTGACGAACCCCGACACACAGGAACTGTCCCACCTTCGAAGGAAAAAAAAATGGCACGTGGAATGCAAAACTCACGGCACACCTACAGCTTATTGGTTTTTTTTAAAAAGCGTGTATTTAATTCAGCATCTTCAATCCAGAGCCATCTCTGTGGCTTCCTCCTTGCTTCCATGAATTTTCTTTAAAATTTTTTTTTTATCTCTTTTATCCCTTGTCCTCTCCCCAAGAATCCTTTCAACCCCCCCCCCCAAAAAAAAACCCCAAACCTTCCCTTGAAACAAGTTATTAGTCAAGCAAAACACATGGGCTATGTCTAAGGGCCTCTGCTTAGCTTTTTGCCTGCAGTCCAAAACCTCTCTGTCATCCCAAATATTTCATATATTCTGTAATTATTTTCCTGAGATGAAGCTGCAATCTGCCTCCCTCTATCTTCTACCCTCTGCTCTAGGGTCTCCCTCTGGAGTCAAACCCCACAAGTCAGAGCCCTCTATTTTTTTAAACCCTTACTTTCCATCTTAGAATCACTACTGTGTATTGGTTCCAAGGCAGAAGAGAGCTAAAGGCTAGGCAATAGGGGTTAAGTGACTTGCCCAGGATCACACGGCTAGGAAGTGTCTGAGGTCAAATTTGAACCCAGGACCTCCCATCTCCACACCTGGATCTCTATCCACTGAGCCACCCAGCTGCCCCTAATCTTTCTAATATGTTGTAATAGTCTCTGTCCTAAATATTTTTGTAGCAATAATTCATGAAAGATATTGGCCTAAATTTTTCTTTCTCTACTTTGTTTCTCCTTACCTGAATGATCAAGACCGCCTTTGTATCTTAGATGGAATTTACTAGGATCCCTTTTCTTAGTTTTGTAGATAGTTTATATAAAATTAGAGCTAATTTTTCTTTGAAGGTTTGATAGAATTCACTTGTAAAATCATTTGATCCTGGAACTTTTTTCAGTTAACTACTATCATGAATGCTCTGAGATAATTCTGTTAACCCTCACTCTTATTGATAAATCCATTCTCCAGAGTGGCTACTTCATACCCTTAGGGCACTAGGGGTACCCCTGGGAGGTTGGGGTTTGTCTTTCTAGTGCTATATCACAGGAGTTCCCACAATGTGCTTCCTACCATGCTTATAGATAGCTCTCAGTTAGTCTGCCAGATTCAAGTAGACTTTAGGAAATTAAGATGATAGAATAAAATAGTTGGTTAATACATCCCCTTTAAAAGTCTGTGACACGTTTCTCCACAAGTACAGAGTCCAAGGGAAAGTGGACTTAGAGATCTGTATTACAAAAGGTATCACATACCTCCTGGAAGACTTTTTTTTCCCATTTAATAATTTTTATTTTTTAGAAAAGTTAACATGGTTACATGGTTCATGCTCTTACTTTGCCCTTCACCCCCCAATTCTCCCCCTCCCCCCCCATAGCTGATGCGCATTTCCACTGGATTTAACATGTGTCATTGATCAAGACTTATTTCCAAATTGTTGGTAGTTGCATTGGGGTGGTAGTTTTGAGTCTACATCCCCAATCATGTCCGCCTCAACCCATGTGTTCAAGCAGTTGTTTTTCTTCTGTGTTTCCACTCCTGTACTTCTTCCTCTGAATGTGGGTAGCATCTTTTCCATAAATCCCTCAGAATTGTCCTGGGTCATTGCATTGCTGCTAGTACAGAAGTCCATTACATTCAATTTTACCACAGTGTATTGGTCTCTGTGTACAATGTTCTTCTGGCTCTGCTCCTTTTGCTCTGCATCAACTCCTGGAGGTCTTTCCACTTCACACGGAATTCCTCCAGTTTATTATTCCTTTGAGTGCAATAGTATTCCATCACCAGCATATACCACAATTTGTTAAGCCATTCCCCAATTGAAGGGCATACCCCCATTTTCCTGTTTTTTTGTCACCACAAAAATTGCGTATAAATATTTTTGTACAAGTCTGTTTATCTATGATCTCTTTGGGGTACAACCCCAGCAATGGTATGGATGGATCAAAGGTATTCTTTATAGGCCTTTGAGCATAGTTCCAAATTGCCATCCAGAATGGTTGGATCAGTTCACAACTCCACCAGCAATGCATTAATGTCCCAATTTTGCCACATCCCCTCCACTGGAAGACTTTTTAAAATATAATTTTTATTTTATTTTTAAAAATATTTTCCCATGTTTACATGATTTGTGTTCTCTCTGTCCCCTCCTCCCTCCTCTCTTCTGGAGCTGAGTGGCAATTCCACTGGGTTATGCATATTTTATCACTTATAACCTATTTCTATATTATTCATTTTTGAAATAGAATAATCTTTTAAAACCAAAATCCCAAATCATTTATCCATATGAACAGGTGATAAATCATATGTTTTCTTCTGGATTTCTATTCCCACAGTTCTTTCTCTAGATGTGGACAGCATTTTTTCTCATAAATCCCTTGGGATTGTCCTGGATCACTGTATTGCTATTAGTGGCAAATTCTATTACATTTGATTGTCCCACAATGTTTCAGTTACTGTGTTTTTCTGGTTCTGTTCATTTCACTCTGCATCAGTTCATGTAGGTCTTCCCATTTCTTATAGAAATCAAGCAATTCATCATCTGGAAGTCTTTTTGCTGGAGTTCTCAAAAGGTTTCCCTGATATGTAGCGTGGTGTTTTTCTACCAGGCTCTCTGTAGAACCTTGCATCTTCATCTAGTCAGTCCAATGCAAACATTGCTATCAGCTGATCAAAGGACTATGGGTGACAATGGGAAGATAGAAGGTTCTTCAGATATTCAAAGTTCACAGGGTTCACCTCAGATTAAGGTGGAAGGGAAGAGGGAGAAAAGAGACTGAAACTAAGACCATCATCTAAAGAATTCTGTAGTTATTTTGAATTGGAATTCTTTTTCTGTTATTTTCTTTTGTATTTTGTTATTATTATATTAAAATGCTTTTGATTGTTGTGAGCCCATTTTCCCATTTTGTATCTTTCAACTTTGCTAAAGCTATTAATTGATTCAATCAGTATCCTTGCTTATTCCCCAGGATTTTCTAAATAAGTCATCATGTCAGCAGTATCTTAGGATAATTTTATTTCTACTTTGCCTATTTTTACATGTTTAATTTTCTTGAATACCCCAGTTATGAGACCTTGTAAGTTCTGCCTCCTTCTTTATTTCTTCCCTAGTGTATTACTTTTTTCTCTCCCTTTTTCCTTCTCTTAAGACCCTCAAAACAGAACAAAACCACCCTCAATCTTTTTTGTGTTTATCTTATTTAATTCTCACTGTGACCCCTGAAGACATTAGGAATTTGAAGTGATATTTGTCTCTTTTCCCCCTAGTAGAAGGCAAATACTTCATCACTTTTTAACCCCTTCTAATTGTTCAAATGTATTTACTTTCTAGGTTCTTTTGACTTATGTATTTGCAATCCCAAATTTCCACTCAGTTTTGGACTTTTCATAGGGAATATTTGAAAGTCTTCTTTTCTTTTAAAGGCACATTCTTACCCCTGTAGGATTATGCTTAGTCTTTTGGGGTGAATTATTCTTAGTTGTAAGTCTTTGTATCTTGCTTTTTGGAAGATGATATTCCAAGATTTTCCATTGTTTTAGTTCATAAAATCATAGATTTAGAGATTAAAAAATCTTGAAGAGCATCTAGGCCATCCCCCTAATTTTATAAATGAAGAATTAGAAGAAGGAACCAGATGAGGACCAGAAACATTAAAAAACTTGTCTAAAGCCACCCAGGTAGTAAATAACCAAGGTCCTCTGTCTTTAAATCTAGAATACTTTCTATTTTACCATGCCAAAGCTTGTATGATTTTGATTGGGGTTCCTTGATACTTAAATTCTTTCTTTCTGTCTGCTCAGCCACAGTTAGACACATTGTACATTGACTCCTACATAATGATATCATTTTGGTTCTCTTTGAGCACAAAGGACAACAACCAACCAACAAAGCATTATCTTCTTCTGTTTACTCATATCTCCAATCTTTGTTCTGATTTGAGATATTGTGACAGGACCATCCATATTCTTGTAGGATGATGGTGATCAGGCCCTATTTGACCTTGAGCTCCTGGGTTTCTGCCACTGGTTTCTGATGTATTTATGCTTAGAGGCCTGGCAAGCTTTTGTGCTCTTCAGTAAGAATCTGTCTTTGGGCTTCTATTTCCTTCTAAATATCTCCTAGGAGCATCCCTGGTCCACATAATGCTGTGGGTTTCTGACCAGTTAACCTGAATTCATGCTGGCTTTCCTGGAGGGATGTCATGCCCAACACTTGTAGCCTTTGGTCCTGGACTAAAGTCCTGCTAATCCTTGGAAGAAGCCTACTAATGCTTGCTTTGGTTTTTTTGATTGTTTTATTGTTTAGTCATTTCAATTATGTCTGACTCCTCATGTCCCCATTTGGGATGTTCTTGGCAAGCATACTGGAGTGATTTGTCATTTCCTTCTCCAGATCATTGGATAGATGAGGAAACTGAGGCAAAAAAAGTTGAACCACTTGCCCAGGGTCACATAGAAAGTGCCTGAGGCTGGATTTGGATTCAAGTCTTCCCGACTCCAAACCTGCATGCTAACCACTGCACCACCTAGCTGGATGAAAGAGCCTACTAGTATTTCCTTTTGGATAACTTGATCATTATTCATGCCTTTCTGAGATAATTGCTGGAGTATATATGGAAGAACTAGGTTTCTCTATGGCCTTCTATGTCACCATCTTAGCCAGAAATCTTTCAACAAGCTTTTTATTAAATGCCTTCTCTGTGTCAGGGTTGCTTTGTTACATTCTATTGAGGGAGACAACATATACAGATACAGTTATACACATAAGAGAGATTTAAAAGAGATACAAGGTGATGGAGGTGGGAGTGGGAGAAGCATCTGGGAAGATGATGAAGGGCTTTGTGAAGAACCTAGTACTTGAGCTGGGTCTGAAGGTGAGAAAAGAGGGCATTCTGGGACCACAGAGTATTGGAAGAAGTCTGCTATGGGCTCAGGCTGGAAAGGAAGGTTGGGGATAGATTGTGGAGGGTTTCCTGACTCAGTCTGGAGCCATCAGCTGCCATCAGGGGAGTCATCATCCCCATCAGGGGATAAATGGGGATATTAGGATCCGGATGACTAACTTCCCAGGGCTATTTTCAGAATCAAATGAGATAATGGAGATGAAAATAAAGTGCTTTGAAAAGTCGGTCTACTTCCTAGTGATCTGGTTGCCCCTTTCCTTCCTTGGGAAGGAAGCTGAGAAGGCAACAGTGTCCAGGGAACCTCACTCATATATTCTTTGGAACTCAGAGGAAACCATTGGGATGTACCCTGTAAACAAACTGTATGCAGCCTGTTGCTGGGTCTCACTCTCTGGGCTCCAAGAGCCCTATGCGCCCCCCCTCCCCCAATAATCCTTTATTTTAAATTAATGATTATTTCAACGAATATTAGGCAACAAATACCAAGCAAAGATGCCATATTCGATTCTAAAAGCAATAGTGAGCCACAGGAGCTTATTGAGCAAGAGAGTGACTTGGTCAAAACTGAATTTTAGGAAAACCACTTTGGCAGCTGTATTATTGTTCTTGTGGCAGATCAGGTTTCTTTCCTCTTAGATCATCTCCAGTAAAGCTGGAGAAAAATTGTTCCCCTAAGGGAAACAGCTTGAAGAAGAGGAAGGGAGGTCATGGCAGTGACTGGGGACCAGAGTGTCCGGAGCTCCGCGCAGTAGAGGGCATTCAGGTGGCAGTCAGTGCCCTGGTCTTAGAGAGCCTGTTCCGTGGCGAGTCTGGCCTGGGCTCACCGCCCTGCCTGGCAGGAGCAGCGCTTATATAGGTATTTTTAGAAGGTGCAGGAATTCTGCAACCCCGCTGGAAAATGCCTGCTCCCATGCTGGGACTGGATTCTCATTTAATGATGACGTGGCTGAGGGGCCTCCGCCTGGCCAGGTTTTGGGATTCAGGGGTGGAGAGGGTGGAGATGAATGTGATTTTTTTTCCTTTCTTAAAATCAAGTCATCTTTTTCCTCCTCTGTCTTTCCTCAAAAGCGCCTTCAGTCTAACATGCTCCAAGAGAGCTGCAAGGTGTCTCCTTCCAGCCTCCCTCCCTTCCCTGTTCCATCTGGAGTTGGCAGGTAAGTGAGCTTGGCGATCGGTGCCCTGCTGGGAGTTGGGCCCCTTGGGCTCCTCAAAGTCACTTCAGATGTCTCCCAAGTACCGGAGGAAGTTGCTCGATGGAGATGGTGCTCCTTACACCAGGACTTCAGGGATAGGAATGGGAGCCCCCTTCTGCTCCCCGGCCCACCTGTTCCCAACCACCCTCCCTACTCATTCATACCTTAGCTTAAAGGCAGAGAAGCCAGAGGGAATATAAGGAGAGACATGTGAGGAATCCAGGGAAGGAGACAGCATGGTGCTCAAGAGTCAGAGGTCCTGGATTCTAATCCTGCCTCTGGCACTTAACTAGCTGTGTGACCTTGGGCAAGTCACTAAATCTCTGCGTTTCAGTTTCTCCCTCTCTAAAATGAGAAGGTAGGAAGAGGTGGTCCTTGGAGGATCTCTACAGCTCAACTCTAGAGAGAGAGATTTAGTTGTCTCCTCAGGGGAGGAGAAAAGAAAAGAAAAAAAATATTATATATAAACCTTAATGAAATGAAAGATCCTCCTGATATTTCATGACCTGGATGAGGAGTCAAAGCATCCTGGGTTCAAATTCTTCCCACCCTGGAGTAGGGGGAGGTATAGATGTGTGTGAGTGTATATGAGTACATGGGTATGTGTGTGTGTGTGTGTGTGTGTGTGTGTGTGTGTGTGTGTCTTCTCTGGCAAGTCAGCGCACCTGTCTGAGATTGTTCTTTTACCTATAATATGGAAATGAAAGACAGTGTGGTGCAATGCTTAGAGTCAGGAAGCCTCAGGTTCAAGTCTCTAAGCAACACAGGAGATGTTTATTTGTTCATTTACAGTATCCTCTTTACAGTAATTCTCCATGTACTCAAAAAGGTATTTGTTTCCCTGGTTAGGATCTCTCCTTGAGAGAAGACATTAATTCATCCCTTCTTTTTTGGTATTCTTAACTCCTAGCACTGTGCCGGGCACATAGTAGGCACTTAAATGATTGATGTGCGTTAGAAGAGAGAATTTCCTCACTGGGAATTTCCCACACGGATAGTCACAGGTCTATTTCCTCCAAAAGTAGAAGGAAGGAAGCAAGCATTTATTAAGAGCCTACTATGTGCTAGGCATTAAAAAAACAACAAATATCTCATTTGTTCCTCACAACCCCCAAGATATTATTATCATCCTTATTTTACAGGTAAGAAAAGTAAGGTAGACAGAGAAGTTGAGTGACTTTTGAACTCAGATCTTCCTCACTCAAAGTCTGGAGTCCTCAGCTGCCATGGGGATAAATGGGTATATGAATGTCTGTATTACCAACCTCCCAGGGTTGTTTCAAGAATCAAATGCATGGGGCAGCTGGGTAGCTCAGTGGATGGAGAGCCAGGCCTAGAGAAGGGAGGTCCTGGGTAAAAATTTGGCCTCAGACACTTCCTAGCTGGGTGACCTTGGGCAAGTCACTAGACCCCCATTGCCCAGCCTTAACCACTCTTCCACGTAGGAGCCAATACATAGAAGTTAAGGGTTTAAAAAAAAAGAATCAAATGAGATAATGGAAATAAAGATAAAGTGCATTGAAAAGTCAGTCCTTTTCCTAGTGATCTGATTGCCCTTTTCCTTCCTTGGGGAGAAGGCAATAGTGACCAGGTGACCCACTCACATATCCTTCAGATCTCAGAGGATACCCCCAGGATGTGTCCTGAGAGCTAATTGTGCTGTGTGCTGGCCAAGCTTTGCTGGGTCTCACTCTTGGGGCTCAAGGAGCCCTCCGGTTGGTCCCCAGGCCACGCTGCCTCCCCTCCCCAATGATCCTTTATTTTAACTGAATGACTTTCAACAAGTAGCCAAGTCAGTAGACTATTTCATAAATCCAGGGCTCAGCAAAGAATGTAGGATTTGGTCCTCGTGGGGGAACCCCCTCCTCGAACACAGATTGCCATCCATCTGTGACTGTCTTCAGGATCCTCTAAGTCACCCCCTCCTCTTGGAAAGGAGGCGTTGGAGGTTCCAAAAGGTGAGGCGATGAGAAAAGTCTGAGACCTGGAATTCAAACCCAGGCCCTCTGACTCTAGATCCCACTGAACCACACTGCTTAGGCCCGAGGGATTTGGCTGAGGTACTGAGAAGTGACTTAGCTAGAGCCACCCAGTTTGTCAGAGATAGCTTTTGAACCCAGGTGTTCCTTACTCCTTGGGAGGAGCTAAGTGGCCCAATAGATAGAGCTACAGGCCAGGAGTCAGAGAGACTCATTTTCCTGAGTTCAAATCTAGCCTCAGACACTAACTGTATGACCCTGAGCAAGTCACTTTACCCTGTTTGCCTCAGTTTCCTCATCTGCCAAAATGAGCTGGAGAAGGAAGTGGCAAACCATTTCAGTATCTGTGCCAAGAAAATCTCAAATGGGGTCACAAAGAGTCAGACATGACTGAAACAAGCAAACAACAACACAAATTCTTGACTCCAAGCCTGGCATTTTAGTGCATCTGCCAAAACAACAAATAAATGACAAAAAGTATAATAAAATGAATTTTATAACAAAACCATAAACTCTAAATCAGTTAGATTTTGATATAAAAAACAGGAACAATCACATAATCTTTAACAAGATACCAACAATGACAAATTAGTGTTTCCTGTCCCCTTCTGACCTCTCTTCCCACTTTGTACTTGACAGAACTTGGCATATATTAGGCATTTAATAAATGTTTGTTGACTCACTGATCTCTCTTCCTTTCTTGACTTTCACAGATTTTGGCACATAGAAGGCATTTAATAAATGTTGGTTGACTGCTGCCAGCCTTTTTTTTTTTTTAAACCTTTACCTTCCATCTTTGAATCAATACTGTGTATTGGTTCCAAGGCAGAAGGATAGTAAGGGCTAAGCAATGGGGTAAGTGACTTGCCCAGGGTCACACAGCTAGGAAGTATTTTGAATCCAGGATCTTCTATCTGTCTCTGGGCCTGGTTCTCAATCCACTGAGTCACCTAGCTGCCCCCCGCCAGACCTATTTTTGATAGACTCATCAATCAATCATTTGTCAAGCTTTTATTTCTCACCTTCTGTGTGTCAGGCACTGTGCTAGGCACTGAGGAACACAGACAAAAATGAAACAATCCCTTCTTGAAAGGAGCTTATATTCTAAGGGATTCTACTACATAAGGCCATTCTACTACATAAGAAAGAAGACTATTTTTGTCTGATATTTATGGAGAATTCATAGCATCATTTAGCCTGTGTTCACTTCTTCCATATATCTAACCAAATCCTTAATAGCTATTGTTTACCCCCACCCCCACCATCCCTATCTTTTCATTCAATCCTTTGAAGACACGGGCAATAGCTGGTTAGTGGGAGCAGACAACCCTTCAAAGACTTACTTCTCTAACCATCTCTCCCCAGTAAAGACCTTCTGGGGATACTGGGCTAATCTTTTAGGCTTATAGGGCTAGAAGAGGCCTCAGAGCCCAGAGAACCTAACACTCTTATTTTATTTTTTATTAAAATTTGACTGTCTGTCTTAGTAACAATTCTAAGACAATAGGGCATGGGATAGGCAATGGGGATTAAAGGGCTTGTTTAGGGGTCACACAGCTAGCTAGGTAGTATATAAGTTCAGATTTGAATCCGGGTCTTTCTGACTCTAGACCTGGCACTCAATCCACTGTGCCAGCTAGTCCCCCCCCCCCTTTTTTTTTTTAATATATAAGAGAACTGAGGCCAAGGGAAATCAAAGCTGGAAGGGGCCTTGGAATATAGAATGACAGAGTAAGAGCAACCTTTGAATATAGAAAATCAGAGCTAAGAAAAGCCTTAGAACCTAGAGCAGTGATAGCGAACCTATGGCACAGGTGCCAAAAAGGGCACGTGGAGCTCTCTGTGGGCACGCCTGTAGTTGCCCAGTAGAGTTCCTTACTAGAACAGTCAGAGGAACTCAGGGCAGCGCTGTTCCCCTCTCCCTCTCCATGCTCCTGAGGACATTCCTCACTTCCCCGGCTCCTCTGCCCAGCAGCCCAATAGGAGTGCTTCCTCCTTCTCCTATCTGGGATGAGGCACTGGTGGTGGTGGGGCTTACATGCTGCATGAGAGTGCAGCACAGAAGGCAGCCTATTGAGTCTGTGAAGGTGATTCCTGTGATGGGGTTGGAGAGGAGCTAGGTTTGAGGGGAGCAGAGTTCACAGCGTGGCACATATCTGGAGGGGAGCAGAGCTCTGGGACCAATCTCCTCCCTCTCTACATGCACACCTCTAATCACTTGGCCACTTGCCCAACAGTCCAATGGGAGTGCTTCCTCCCTCATCTGTCTGGAGTAGAGGGAGAATTGGGGGGATGAGGCAGGGGATGCAAGATTGTGGGGGTATGGGACCTGGCACTCAGTCTTGGGGGTGGGGTGGGGACTGGGCCTGGCATTCCATCTCTAAAAGGTTTACCATCACTGTCCTAGAATATCAAAGTCAGAAAGAGCCATAAGGAATATCTAGTCCAACTTCCCCATTTTGCATAGGAGGACACAGAAATGCCTTGGGGTTCTTTCCCTTTGTTTATTCCTTATAACCCTTATTTAATCCAATATAGATTTATTAAATAATTGTTGATTGATGAATGATCTCTGCCTGGGGCATTGAACAAGATCAGATAACCTTTATGAGTCCTTTCCAGATTAAAAAAAATCCTTACCTTCTATCTTAGAATCAATACTATATATAGATTTCAAGGCATAAGGGTGGTAAAGGCTAGTCAATGGGGGTTAAGTGATTTGCCCAAAGTCACACAGCTAGGAAGTATCTGAAGGCAGATTTGAACTCAGGACCTTCTGTCGCTAGACCTGGTTTTCTGTCCACTGAGCCACCTGCCTATCCCCTTTCCAGATGTTCATTTATAGACTTTATCCTCAGTATGGGGGAGGTGGACAAGTGTGAGACAGAGAGTGAGAGAGATCCAGACACACACACACACACACACACACACACACACACACGGAATCTCTCTATCCCTTAGACTCCCAGGACTGGTTTGGTCTTTGGGTCAGGGAGTCAGGAGCCTCTGCATCCAGGGAATGATGCAATGTTTAATTGGGAAATATGGCCCCATTCTCACTCTGGCTGATCATTAAGGAAAGGAAAGGAGCCAGCCTCCAGGTGGGCAGAGTATAGCTCAAACTTGTTTTCCTCCTCCTTCTCCTCCAGGGATACATTTCCACAACCTTTCCCCGACATCCACTACCAAAAGTGAACTCATTATGGACTGTCTGTCACAAGAAGAGAGCTGTTTTGCTAGGGAGCATAATGCTAAACGAGTCTCTAGATCTGAGAGCCTGAATCTGTGGTTGAGTTATTCAAGGACCACATCAGCCAAAGGACAGCCTCTAACTCAAGCTGGACTTGGAAGCAGAGCCATTCAGAAGTGGTCTCCAGAGCAATTAAAATGTTCTTTCTGAACTCCCTTCCTTGTCTAGGCCCTGACCCTAACCTAGGCCTGCTTGAAAGAGCCTTCAGGGACCCAACACAAGGCTTCCAGCTGCAAGTTGTAAACTTTTTCCCCTGGGGAGGCTGAGAATGTTCAAAGAAGGCAAAATTCTGTTCAGGGAGGGTTTGTGGTTATTTAGCTCCAGAACAGGGATCTCCCAGCATCTAGTAACAGGCCTGGACTTGCATCTTCCTGAGGTTTCTGGCCGAAGATTTGCACCTTGGAGAATGGGAAGATGGCTAGTAGAGGAGTAAAAGACAGCCAGTTCATTTCATTTGTGATCCAAGGATTTGCCTAGTATCCAGGGTACCTTGGATTTGTTTGAGATGCTGACAGATTCAAGATATCCCTACACTTTTGCTACTTATCCTTCTTCCTGAGTTCTCAGTAGGCTTCTAAGAGATCATCTTGATTTCCCCAAAGTCCTGCTCTGAGGCAGTGGGTGCTTATGATATTAAACCAACCAACCAGCATTTATTAATCATTCATTATGTAACAGGCATTGTACTAGATGTTGGAGATACTAGACTAAGAATTACCCAGTCCCTGACCTCAAGGGGCTTATAGTCTATCTGAGGGATGTAATGAATACCCAAAGAAGTAAATATACAACATATACAAAATAGATACAAAGGCTGTGTTAGCAAAGATGTGGCAAGGAGGGGAACAGAGCGGCCTCTGTTCCCCTTCTCCACCCAGCCTGAGGATATTTTATTTTATTTTTTTTTTAATTTTAAACCCTTAATTTCTGTATATTGACTTATAGGTGGAAGAGTGGTAAGGGTAGGCAATGGGGATCAAGTGACTTGCCCAGGGTCACACAGCTGGGAAGTGTCTGAGGCCGGATTTGAACCTAGGACCTCCAGTCTCTAGGCATGGCTCTCAATCCACTGAGCTACCCAGCTGCCCCCTCTGAGGATATTTTTTGCATGTTCTGCCCCTCTGTCCAGCAGCCCAATGTGAGCCCTCCCTCCACTCTCTGAAGTAATGCAGGGGGCGGCTTGAAGGTGCAGCTTGGGCATGAGATCTCTAAAAGGTTCGCCAATGCTGCCCTAGGGGCATCAGGTAAATCTTCATGTATGTAGTGATATTTGTGAGTGAAGGTGAGGAGGTAGCCCATCCCAGGCATTGGGTATAGCCAGGACAAAAGCACGGAAAGTCTTGTTTGAGGAATGAATGAATGAAAAAGAATGTTTTAAGGACTTATTACATGTAATGCAAGGCATGCTGCTAAGGAATAGTAAGAATGTTGGTTTGACTGGAACATAGAGCATAGGAAAAAGATTAAGCATAAAGGCCAGAAAAGATAAACTTGAGTTGGATCATGAAAGGCTTTCAATGTCAAAACAAGGGACTTTGCATTTGACTTTAGCGGCAAGAACTTTTTGAACAAGGGAGGGAGATGAGCAGATCTGCATTGTAGGAATAGCATTTAGGTATTGATTGAATTAGAAAATGGAGAGATCTAAGTTGGGATGACAAATTAAGGGTCTAGCAGAGAGGTAATGACAGCCTAGACTACAGTCATGGCCATATGAAGAGAAAGAATGGGTTGGATGCCAGAGAAGTTGTGAAGATTAGAATCAATGAGAAATGAGTGGCAACTGATTGGATATGAAGAGTGAGTGAGAATGAGGAATTGAGGTTGTGAAAGCGGGCAATTAGAAGAATAGCAGTACTCTCAATAGCAATAAGGAAGTTAAAAGGAATGAGAAAGATGATGAGTTCTTTTTTGGACATATTGAGTTTGAAATGCTTTGAGGACAACCAATTGGAAATGTCAAATTGGCAATATGGTACTTGAGCTCAGGAACGGGACAAGGGTGGAATATTAAATTCCAGGAGTCATTCATTGGCAGAGAAATGATACTTGAATTCATGAGAATTGACGAGGTCAGTGAGAATGGAGAGAGAGAAGACTGAAGGGGAGATCCACTACTAAGAGAGAGGGGGACATGGATCATAGACAGTGAGACTGAGAAAGAGCAGTTAGACAAGAGGAGAACTAAACATTGTCATGAAAATCCAGAGAAAAAAGAATATTCAGAATTGTTTTATTAGAGGGTTTGAAGTCCCCTCTGTCTTAAATTTTATAATCTTATGATTCTAAGTCACTTGACTACTGGGTTTTAGTTTGTTCATTTGTAAAATGAAGGCTTTGGACCAGATGGATTCTAAGGTCTCTTCTGTCTTTTATTTCTAGTACCTTCCCCCTATTGATTATCTCTAATTAGTCTCTTCCATTAGACTGTGAACTACTTGAGAGCAGGAATTGTCTTTTGCCTGCCCCATTATTTAGTTCAATTCTTTAATAGCATTTGACTGCCTGACCAAATTTATGATCCAATGATTTAAAGACACTTAATTACTCTGGGTCTCAGTTTCCTCATCTGTAAAATGGATTCAATTCAATAAACATTTATTAAGCACTTGCTATGTGCCAGGTACTGATCAAGGATATAAACAAGAAAAAGAGACAGCTCCTTCTGTTAAGGAGCTTGCAATGTAAAGAGGGAAGACAACAAAAAAGAAAGCTGAAAAACAAGGGAGGGTTGGGGTAGGAAGGGCCACCAGGGAGTACGCGGGGTTGGACTAGATGGATTTTGAGATGCTTTCCATCTCTACATTTATGATCTTATAACTTAAGTCATTTTTCTCTTCAGGCCTCAGTTTCTCATTCTGTAAAAGGCCGGGGTCAGTCACTAACGAGTTCCTAGGGTCGCTTCATGTTCTATCGCTATGCTCCTATGATCTCTAAACCAAGACCCTCGGATTTAAAATGGGGCCCCCGAGAGAGCACCCTCCCACCTTCACCCCCCCAGCCTCTGAGCTCAGCCTCGTTCCCCAGTCGCATCTTTCAGCATCTCTTCATACTCCTTCCTCCTGCCCCACTTGGACCAGTTAGACTCCGGGCTGGGTTGGCTGAAGCCCCCTCCCCTCCGACGGGCTAGCCAATCGGCGCCCACGAATCAGCGCGACCGAGACATCCTCTCCGAGAGAAGGCGGAGGCGTAGCCAATCAGCGCACCCCTGTGATTTCCATGGCAGCCGGGGCGGGCGGTAGCGGTGGCGCCGTTAGCTGCGGGCCGGAGTCGCTGCTGAGGCGGCGGCGAGCGCGGAGCGGGACGTGGGTGCTGCTACGGCGGCCGGGCCGGGCCGAGCTGGGTTGGGCCGGGCCGGCTGAGGCGGATCCGGGACCCCGAGAGCGGCGGCTGCGGCTGCAGCGGCGGCTGCGGCGGGCGGAGAGGCGGCGGGCTGCGAGCGCACGATGCCGATGCCGGCGCCAGGGGGCGGCCGCTCCGCGTCCAGCCCAGGTGAGGGGGCAGCTGGCCCCAGGGTGCCCGCGTCCGTGCGCCCCGCCCCCAGCCTGTTCCCCCCCCCCCCC
>NC_058133.1:494092028-494154276 GCF_016433145.1 Gracilinanus agilis | reverse complement strand
CCCCCCCCCCCCCAGGCATCTGTGCTCAGGCGACCCCCTGGCCCCTTCCCCTCATCCCTGTCTCTGCCCCTGAACCCCGCCCCCAACCTTGTCTTCCCCTAATCCGTGCTGCGGGGACCTCCTTCCCACAGCTTGGTCACTCCCCAACTCATCTGAGCTCTGGGGTCCTCTTGTCCCTTCTCCTCAAATCCCTTTCTGTCCCTGCAGCTCGGCCCCAGCCTGCTCCCCCCCCCCTCCCGCCCCGCCCCAAGCAGCTGTGCTGTGGCGACCCCTTGCCCCTTCCGCTATCTCTATCTCTATTTGCACCCTCCCCAATCTGTGCTCCAGGGACTCCCTGACCCCAGACTGGTCACTCCCTCACTCATATGAGCTCTGGGGTCCTGCCCCTTACCCCATCTCTATCTCTGTCCCCTGTCCCCAGCCTTGTCTTCCCCCCAGTCTGTGCTCCGGGGACCCTCTAGCCCCAGCCTTCCCACCTCCCACACATCTGAGCTCTAGGGGCTGACTGCCTCTTACCTCCATCCCTGTCTTTGTCGCTACACCCCGTCCCTAACCCTGCCTCCCTCCCCAATGCTTCGAGGTCCCCCAGCCCTTTATCCCCTGCCCTGCCTTTGGCCCTGCACCCCCATTGTCCTGCCCATATCCTTCTCTCCCCCTTCTCATCTAGGTTTTATCTCCATTCCTGTCTCTGTGCCTGCACTCCTGCCTTCAGCCTTGTCCTGCTTGTCTGGTTCAGTTTCGGGGTCCCCCTGCCTCATTTGCATCCCTGCCCCTGCTCCCATCCCTGTGCACACACTCCCTCTCCCTCCAGCCTTGTTCTTCCTATCTCCTCCAATGCTCCATTCTCTACTCTGGAGTCCTCTCAGCTCTCAACCGGGACTCTGCCAGCATCTCTCTTCTCAGCCTTGTCTTCTCCTCCCAGTCTGGACTCCAGGAATCCCCCTGGTGCTTTCCTCCCCTCTCTGTCCCCTGTGGAGTCTTCCAATTTCAGACTCTGTTTAGGTCCCCAGGCCCTCATACTCCCCACTTCCCGAGTCTGGTTTGTGCTGGGTTACCCCTGCCCAGCCCCTTCACTGTCCTTGGCTAGTCTGTTCTCCTTTCCCCTCTCCACTCCTCTGGAGCCACTGGTTACTTTTCTAGGGAGCTTGGCCTTATTCACTAGCACCCTTGGCCTATCTATCCCTCCCCCAGCCCACTCTTTGACTCCCTCCCCAGCAGCCCTCCCCAGGTTCTGACCCCTTCCACTCTTGGACTTGGCTTATTCCAACCCAGGCTCTTGTCTTTAATCTTGCCTTACCATCTGTGCCCCATGTTCCCCTCCCTGGCTCTGCCCAGGTCTCTTGGCAGCTGCCCCCCATTCCATCCTCATCTCTGTACCCTAGATTTTACAAACCAAGCAGTCAGGTAGGTTCCTCCACTCCCCAACCCCAACTTGTTTCCAGGGATATGTCTGTTGTCCACCTCCTTCCTAGTCTCTGTCCCTTGTTCCTCCTCCCTGTCTCTGTGTCTGCTTGTATTCAGGATTCCTGACTCCCTTGTCACTTTCCTGCCTCCTTCTGACCTAGTCAGTGACCTGCATCCTTGCCTTTCTACTCCTAGACATGCCATATGTGTCTCACTACATCGGAGACTCTGTCCTATGTCCCTTTGGGTAGCCACAGACTTCACTCCAGGACTCTTATATCTTGTTTGCCTCATACCTCACTCCCATCTTTAACTCTGTCCAGGATCCCACGTTCCTTATCTCCCAGCTGTGGCCCTCATCTCTGTCTTTGGGCTGGAGTGTCTCCCAGCTTCTCTGTAGCCTGCACCCTACTTTTTTGGCCTGTGCCTTCTATCTCTTCCCTTCTACCACTTTGCTCTGCTCTGTGGCCCTTTGATCCCACATCCCAGGCTCTTCTCCAGGTCACACCCCTCCTACTGCAGTTTGTGCCTGGCATCCCTTCTTCCCTGTGATCTCTGGCTCAGCATCCTGTCCCCAGATTGCTTTCCCAATTCCCGGGTTTCTTTTCAGGCACTAAGTCCCCATGTCAAGTTGTTTTCCCCACCTCCCTACCATAATTCCACCTCCCAACTCTCCTCAATATCCTCAGTATCCCTGACCTCCCTTTGACTCACAGCTTTGCCTTTGCTCCCCCAGTCCAGTGTGGTACATTATATTTCTTTCTTTCTCTGACCTCTCCTTCCCAAGTTGTCTCATGCCCTCACTCCCCTCCTCTACCCCATCCTGCTCTAGGGCCTGTATCCCTTCTCCTCCAATTCAGGCTTCTCCTTTCCATATATTTCTACCTCTTGAACCTTTCTCATTCTAACCAGCATGATCTGTGCTTCCCTTCTGTTTTGTTTCTTGGTTTCCTTATCCCATGGGCTGCTCTTTATCTTCCCACCACTTGATTTTTGCCCCTCCACTCCTATATCTTCATCTCCATTTTAACCAGCCTAGTCACCATTCAATATTAGTCACCATCTAAACCTCTTTTATTCCTGGCTTTACTCTATATCCCATGCCATCCGAGACCTTTGTCCTCCATCCTTGGCTTAGCCTGTAGTTATGATGGGGGTGGGGTGGGGAAAGGCATTCTTTCTTTATTCTGATCTCTGTTTCTTTTCTTTCTCAGGTTCTGCTCTATATTTTCTGCCCCTCACCCCTTTCCTTCCTTCCCTAGGTTGGCCTTTCTTCCACTTTTCTAACCTTGACCCTCCTTTCAACTCTCCCTCATCTTGAGCTTAGCTCCATATCTCTACCCCATGATTCTAGTCTTCACCCACTTTTCCTTTCTCTAGACACTATCCAGCAACCTCCTTTCCCCTTTATCCCAGGGTCTACCCTATATTCTCCCCACTTCAAGGCTCTGTCCAGCATCTTCCTCATAGTGGGCTGTAATCTGAATCCCACTCCTACATACATACCGTTCCCCTTCCATTCTACATGGTGTCCCAAATCCTATTCCCCTCCCCTCTGTTCTGCATCTACCCCCAGTCATGACTCTGCTTATAATCATCCTCATCTCCTTTTCTTCTGCTTGCCTTTCCCTCCCTTTCCTTCTTGTTGTATTGGGCATTGCATCCTCTTCATCCAAGAACATGCTCCTAATCCTCCATCCCCAAAATCTGCTTTTATTCCCGACCTCCTACCCAAAGTTTTGTTCTACATCTCCCCAACTCCCATCTTTGCTCCTCACTCTTGGGCAGGACACGTTGTCACTTTCCTACCTTGGCTTTTATCTGATCTCTTTTCTTGCCCCTGAATCCTGCCCTTCTTCACACTTCTGGCTCTCTCCTTTATCTCCTTGTGTTTCTCTGTAGCTACCCTTCTCCATCCCTTTAGCTTCCCCCTAAACAGCATTTTCTTTATCTCCAGTGATGATATCCATTATTGTGTCCCCAGAGGAGCTCTTCTCTTGTCTCCATCTGTTTGTTTCTCCTTGGCCTCTTTATTGCTGTTATTCTCGCATCCTTTTTCCTACCCTTTTGACCCTTTTCTTTCTTTGACATTAGGCTTCCTTTCCCCCCTAATAATCTTAGTTCTCCTTAGCTGTGCCTCTAATCTTCCATCTTGTCATATTTGCTCCTTAAGTGTCTAGGACTCCTTGTCTCCAGATTCCTTCAAATCCTCAATCAGCTTCCTTTGCCTTGGTCTGATTTGAAACCTGAGTTTTGTTGGCAGCCCAGATTAGTGGTGGCTAAAACGGAACGTGAAATGTTCTAGTGTTGAATGGCACTGAGCTAGGTAACGGAAGGGTCACCTTCACAGTTCATTAGTCAGTACTGAGATCTAAGATAGGGTTGAGGAGAGTCCGAGCTGTTGTCTTTGACTTTGTCTATCCTTTCATATTTGTTGCTCTTTCTGTGGTTGCCTCTTTGGAAAGGACCGTGATGTACTTTTACTGCTTTCAGGAAAGTTGCTGTTGTAACCACCATGTGTGTTTCATTTCCTTGGAGTCCTCACTGAATCTTTGGAAAGAAAATTCCCATGAATCATCCCTCACCCTTCAAACAAGCTATCAAGATACTGCTAGGTATATGAAGGACTTTTCTAGATAGAAAAGAGAGCCGAGAACTCCACTCATCCCCCTGTGTCCCCAGAAGTCATGAGTTGCCAAAAGAGTTAGAAGAGTTGCCAAAAGGACTGCATCTGCTTAATGGCCATGTCTTGAGGACCCTAATGTTTCCTCTAAGCCAGTGGATATAGGGACAGAAGAATAGTGTTTCTGCCCCCAGCACCCCCCACCTTTTCCTAAAAGATAGGGAAATTAGTATGGAACTGGAGTAGTTAAAGTTAGTTGAAAAGGACCCAAATTAGATGGTCTGTAAGGCTGCTTTCCAGCTCCAGCATTCTAGAAGCTTAAGATTTATAGAGGGTGTGTTATCATTTAGTAAATACTGTAAAACATCTCTTGAATTCACAGCTCTGAAGGCTGTTGCTTTCTTGGCTGCTTTGCAGGTCAGTATTCATACTTGCACTGTCATTCCTATTTTTCAAACCTGCTCAAACTTTTATGAAATGGCAAAGACTTAAAAAAAATTAAGCTTATTTGGCATGGTGCAAGTACTGATTGATTTAAGGTTAGGGCTGTGACAATACCAGGATGAACTTTATTTAGGCCTTTCTTGTCAAATTTTAAACATTTGGGTTTGGTCTTGTTTCCTTTTGCCTTTTAAAAGAACGAGCTCTTATGTTACTTGTTAGGATTAGGAATTTAAATACGGTGTTTGTGACCAGTTGACAAGTTCTTTGTAAAAAATTCGGAAGGGTAAAAAAAAAGACTTGGAGAACATTGGAAACTCAGAGTGAGACATGATGCAGTGATTTCTTCTAAAGCAAGAGATAAGTGAAAAATCCATCCATGAAATGGGAATGAAGCAATTTACTTCACAGATCTTGCTAGAGCAGGATGGTGGTGATTCAGGGACACTAGTTCTGAAGTTCTATTTATTATTATCTCAGAGAACATCTGTAATTTATCTTGTTGTTGTCATTGATGTTGTCACTGATGTAAAATTTTCTTCATTTCCTAGGGCTTTGATATAAAAGATGTATCTTGTAGGGTTTACTTTCTTCCCGTCTGCCTTTTTCAGCATAATATTGTAAGTGATGTCTGTCTTCAGTGGAGAAAAGATAACTCTAAGCATCTCAGGCTTTTGGGGTGCTGGACAAGAGAAGCACTGCCAAATATGGAGTATTGCCATTGGATACCTTTGATTTAATTGATAAATATTTGAGCATCTGCTTCATGATTGGCACTTCACTAGGCATTATGGGATATGGGGGAAAGTGTAAGACAGAATGGACCTCTTAAGGAGTTTGGATAAACAGATCTGATGTGTAAAACCTTTTGCTCACATAGGGGAAGGGCTCTTTGACTTGGAGTCAAAAGACATTGACTTGAGTCTTAGGTTTTGTTTTGTTTTTTTCATTTACTGGCAGCATGATCTTGAACAAGTCAACCTCTCTCAGCCTCAGTTTCCTCATTTGTGGAATAAGTCTAATGGTGCCTCCTGGCCTACTTGCCTCCAAGGGTTGTCCTGAGAATCAAATGAAACAATGGATGTAGAAAGGCTTTCCAACAGTAAAGTACTGTACAAATGGAAAGTATGATGATTTTTTTTGGTCAAGTCAGCATTATGTATATCCTATATGATTTTTCCATAGAAATAATTTTATAGCTGGGAATTATTTTGATTTGATGCTCAACTTTTTATAGAAATGATTGTCAACAAATACCAGTAAACTCAACATGTCCAGAAGAGAAACTCTTTATCTCCATCTCTCAAACTCCCCCCTCCCCTTCTTCCATACTTTCCTATTTCAGTCAAAGGCAGCACAATCCTTCTGGCATTCTAGGTTCATGACCTCCACATTACTTCTGACTCTTCACCTTCACTTACCCCTTCTCTCCATTTAGGTACCACGTCTTGTTCTTTCTACTTCACAGCAGCTCTTGCATTTGCCTTCTCTCCAGTTCCTACAACACCTACTGCCGTTCTAGTTCAGGCCTAGAAGGGCCTTCTCCTCTGGGCTATTGTAATAGCTTCCTAAATGCTTTTCCAGTCTCTGGTTTCTCTACTGTACTCTAGTGCTCAAGGGCTAAAATGGTTTTCCTAATCATGCTGTTCTGACTATCCCTCTACTCAGTACATTTAGAGGACTCCCTATTACCTCTGGGATAGAACAGAAAAGCATTTACTTATTTTTTATTCAAAGATATTTTATTTTCCCAATTCCATGTAATAATAATTTTTACCTTGTTTTCCAAAATGATAAGATCCAGACTCCCTCCCTGATGGAAAAGATAGCCTGCTGTGGTCTGCATCCAACAACAGTTCTTTCTCTGGAGGTGGATAGCATTCCTCATCATAAGTCATATGAATAAGTCAGAATCATTGCTAAGAGGAGTAAGGCTTTCACAGCCGATCGTCGTACGATATTGCCGTCACTATGTACGATGTCCTCCCGGTTCTGCTTCTTTCGCTCTGTGTCAGTCCATGCAGATCTTTCCAGCTTCTTCGGAAATCATCCTGCTCATCGTTTCTTATAACACAGTAGTATTCCTCATCAACCTATACCACGATTTATTCAGCCATTCTCCAGTGGATGGAGAGCCCCTCAATGTCCAATTCTTTGCCACCACAAAAAGAGCTGCTAGAAATATTTTTGTACAAGGAGGTCCTTCCCCTTTTTTAATGATCTTTGGGATATAGACTCAGTAGTGGTCCCACAGGATCGAAAGGTATGCTCAATTTTAAGGCTCTTTGGGCAGGTGCTCACCATCTACTTGGAGAGAGAACACATGTAAGAAAGTTCAACTTCATGACAGGTGGGAAAGGCCAGGGTCCATCTGGGTCCATAGGTCAGAGCAGCAGAGAGGGTGGTAATGCTCAATGGGCAGGGCAGAAGGTTCTTGATCAGTGACTGTTTTTTTTTTTTTTTAAAACCCTTACCTTCTGTCTTGGAGCCAATATTGTGTATTGATTCCAAGACAAAAAGAGCAATAAGGGCTAGATAATGGGGCTTAAGTGATTTGCCCAGGGTCACCCAGCTAGGAAGTGTCTGAGGCCAGATTTGAATCCAGGACCTCCCATCTCTGGGCCTGACTCTCAATCCACTGGGCCACCCTGCTGCCTCCAATCATGACTGTTGAGAAGAGGGCTCTGGGTCACTTCAGCCAAGAGTGACCCTACTTGGGGGGATCCAGGCAGTGCCATGTGGGATGGGGAAGAGGAAGGGTTCTCAAAGGCTTGTTCCTGGCTGCTTTGTTGGGCATCTCTTTGTGTATAGGGTTGGCAGGACCTGTAAGAGAGGGGAAGCCCCCAGATCCCTGTGGCATCAGCTGCTCCAGGGAGTCCTTCAGACTGTCCCTTAGCAGGATCAAACCTCTGTTTGGCTTTTTAAAAAATCCTTACCTTCTGTCTTAGAATTGATACTGTTTCAGTTCTAAGGCAAAAGAGCAGTAGGGCCTTTCAGAAATGGGGGTGTGTGTGTTAAGTGACTTGCCCAGGGTTACACAGGTGGGAAGTATCTGAGGTCAGTTTTGAACCCAGATCCTCCAGACGAGAGGCCTGGCTTTCTCTCCATGGAGAGCCACCTAACTGCCCCTCTGTTTGGTTTGAAAGTCCTTCACAGCCTGGCCTAGCTGCACTTTTCCTGCTTGGTTATACACTGTTCCCCTTTTATACCCTGCTGTAGTCAGATTGGCCTTCTTATTGCCTCTCCTGTGGGACGCGCCATCTCCTGTCTCCACGCTTTTGTAGTGGCTGGAATGCAGTCCATCCTTCCCTCTCTTCCTCGAGCATCTCTTGTTTCCTTCCACAGTCAGCTTAACCCGCCTCTTCTAGGTTGAGCCTCTCTTGACTTCTCCCCACCACCCATGGCGTGTACTTCGTGTGTTCTTACAGGTATGGGCGGTTTTCTCCCCTTGCTGGGTGGGACTTGTCCCCAGGGTCCTGTCTGGCCCCTTGTAGGTGCTTAATAAAAGCGTATTCAGTAAGCAACCTCCTGTTTCTCCAGCTGCAAGAGAAACGTCTCCGGGCTGTGCGGCTTTCTAGTTTCTGTAGAATCTATCAATCAAGCAGGGCAAAAGTTACCACTTATGTCACTTTGTACCTAAAAGCCTTTTGCCATTTCTGCCCGAGGAGGGTTATCATTACTGCTGTTGCCGCAACAAGGTGAATTGGTGCTTTTCATCCATTCAGAAAGGTTTCTCTGAGGAGATTCTGACAAACGTAATTACAGAGACTTTGGGGAAAACTTGGGCTCCCTTACTGGCAGATAGAATGTTAGGCTTGCAGTCAGGAAGGCCTGCATTCAGACACTGCCTCAGACACTTACTAGCTGGATGGCCTGAGCAAGTCACTGAAGATCTCCAATTCAGTTTCCTCATCTGTAAAATGGGCATCCTACTAGCTTACAGAGTTGTGAGAATCAGGTGAAATAACTTAGATAAAGGGTTTTGTAAATGTTTGAAATGCTATACAAATGTTATCTCTTCTTATTTTTTTGGCTTTTAAGGAAACAGATTGAGGGATATCTTATCTGGTTGTCCCCTTTTTCTTTTCCTTGAAGTAAGCACAGGCATCCAAGATACAAGTTCTACTTTCTTGTGTCTAGTAAACTCTGGTGACTTTACTTTGGGCTTTGAGATGCTGGGAGGTATTCCTGCCTTATCAGTGCCCAGGTCACTATGAACTGGAACTGAGATCCCCTAGCCTGCTTCAAAAAGTGAAGAAGCCTGAAAACTGGTTTGAGAAGGGCCCAACTTGGAGGCACCCACAGAGGGCTGAATCTTGTCACTGTGATCATCACCATCAAAGATTTATTGAGAGCCTCCTTTGATCCTGAAGCCACCAGATGAGACGTCTTTCCCTCTCAACCACAAATCCCGAGCAGTGCTTCCTAACACTGGATTGAAACCATCCCTCACAGAGGTGCTGATTTTTCCTTCTATCCATTATTTTTAAGGCTTGGATCCAGAGCATGACAACATAATGAAGGGAAGGGGAAAGGAAAGGAACAGGCATCTATTAAACACCTACTATATGCCAGACACTGTACTAAGTCCTTTGTAAATACTATCTTATTTAATCCTTTCAACAACCTTGGGAGGTAGGTGCTATATTTTTATTTCCATTTTGCAGTTGGGGAAACTGAGGCTGATTTAATAAACCTAGTTTATTTTTTTGAAGCTAGAGTTTTTTTTTTTAATTTTTTTTTAAACCCTTGTACTTTGGTGTATTGTCTCATAGGTGGAAGATTGGTAAGGATGGGCAATGGGGGTCAAGTGACTTGCCCAGGGTCACACAACTGGGAAGTAGCTGAGGCCGGGTTTGAACCTAGGACCTCCTGTCTCTAGGCCTGACTCTCACTCCACTGAGCTACCCAGCTGCCCCCTTTTTTTTAATTTTTAAAAAACATTTTTCCATGTTTACATATTTCATTTTCTTTCTCTCCTCTTTTCCCTCTCCCCTCCTGGATCCAATAAGCACTTCTACTGGGTTATACAAATGTTATCACTTATACCTATTTCCCTATTATTCATTTTTGCAATAGAGCAGTCTTTTAAAACCAAAACCCCCAATTGTATATCCACATAAACAAATGATAAGTCATTTGTTTTTCTTCTGTGTTTCTACTCTCACAGTTCTTTCTCTTGATGTGGATAGTGTTCTTTCTCAAAGTCCCTTGGGATTGTCTTGTAGTAGCAAAATCCATTACTTTGGCATGGTTCTGCTCATTTCACTCTGCGTCAATTCACTGAGGTTCTTCCAGTTCTCATAGAAATCCTCCAGTTCATCATTTCTTAGAGCACAGTATTCCATCACCATCATATACCACAATTTGTTCAGCCATTCCCCAATTGAGGGACACCCCTCATTTTCCAATTTTTTGCCACCACAAAGAGCAGAGCGTGGCTATAAATATTTTCGTACAGACATTTTTCATTATTATCGCTTTAGGGTACAAACCTAGTAGTAGGATTGCTGGATCAAAGGGCAAGCCTTCTTTTAAAGTCCTTTGGGCATAGTTCCAAATTGATTAGATTTCAGAATGATTAGATTCCAGAATGATTAGATCAATTCACAGCTCCACCAACAGTGTATTAGGGTCTCAATTTTGCTATATCCCCTCCAACATTTATTATTTTCCTTAATTTTAATATTGACCAATCTGCTAGGTGTGATGTGGTACCTCAGCGTTGTTTTGATTTGCATTTCTCTAAGCAAGAGGGATTTAGAACATTTTTTCATGTGATTATTCATAGTTTTTATTTCTTTATCTGAAAAATGCAAAATTTTATATAATTAATTTTAAAGAGTGAGAGAACACTATTAATTGGGGGAAGGGAAAGACCCATTGTAGGAAGGACTCCTAAGCTGTGTTTTGAGGGAATCTAGGGATAGTATAATTTAGAATTGAGAAGAGAACCCAGAAGTGGGAACATATTTCTGCAAGGGCCTGGAGACACATAATAGGATTCCTTGGACAAAGAGTAACCGACAGGATAATTTGTCATGAAGAGGAAGGATGTGACATGTCTAGAGAGGTAGGAGGGAGAGCTTGAAATGCCAGATTGAGATTTTTATATTTTGTCCTTGAGACAAGTGGGAACCTTTGATGATTTCTGTGACAAGGTCAGATCTGTGTTTTAGGAATATCCATTTGGCAGCTGATTGCTTGGGTGGATGATTGGTTGGGAAAGGAAGACATTGGAGACAAGTTAGTAGATTATTGCAGTAATCCAGGTAACAGCTGGTAAGATTCTAACCTAGGGTTAGGGTATGTGAATAGAGAGAAATAGATGGATATAAGATGTTGTGGAAGTAGAATTGACAGGGCTAAGCAACTCATTGGATACATATGTACATATATTTTGTACATATATTTACATATGTATTTTACATTTTATTTTTTCGATTATGTGTAGAAACAATTTTTGACAATTGTTATCTGACATTTCACGATTCAGATTTTCTCCCTCTCTCATGTCTCATATAGGTTATACCAGTGCTGTCATGGTAATATCTATTTCCATATTCCTCAGACCATGAAAGAAGATACGTAACTTACATGCAATAAAAATCTTATGCAGGAAATAAAGTGAAAATGGCATACTGTGATCTGCAATCATACTCTTATAGTTTCTTCTTTGGCTGTGGATAGAATTTTTCATCATGAGCCCCATTTAGGATTATCTTGGAATATTGCATTGCTGATAATAGTTTCATCCTTCACAGTTAATCATGATACAGTATTTTCTGTTACAATATATACTGTTCTGTTCACTTCACTTTGTATCAGTTCATATAAATCTTTCTAGGGTTTTTTCTGAACTCATTCTGTTCATCATTTCTTATAGTAAAATAATATTCCATTACAAATATATCTCACAACTTGTTTGGCATTCTGTAGTTGATAGACAGACATCCTCTCAGTTTCTAATACTTTGCCACTATAAAAATTGCTGCAAAAAATATTTTCATACTCAGTGGGACCATTTCCTCTATCTCTTGTCTCTTTGGAATACATTTACCTAGTAGTGTTATTGCTGGGTCAAAGGGTATGCATAGTTTTATTGCCCTCTGGGCATGGTTCCATATTGTTCTCCAGAATGGTTGTATCAGTGCATAGTTCTACCAATAGTGTATTGGTGTCCCAGTTTTCCCACATCTCCTCCAACATTTATCATTTTTCTTTTTGTTCATATTAGCCATCTGATAGGTATGAGGTGTATCTTGTAGTTGTTTTAATTTGCATTTCTCTAATCAATAATGATCTGGAGCATTTTTTTCATATGACTATAGATAGTTTTAATTTCTTCATCTGAAAGTAATTGGATATTAAAGTTGAGGGACAGGGATGAGTCAAAGTTGACCAGTTTGTGAGTCTTGGTTACTGGCGGGATGGTGACGCTGTCAGCAGAAATAAAAAAAATATGGAAGAGAGATCGGTTTGGGAGAAAATATGGATTCCATTTTGGACATGTAGAATTTTAAATACTTAAAGGACATGCAGGTAGATATGGATCTGAAATTTAAGAGTGAAATTAAGTGCCAAATAAATAGTATAGATCAGTGTAGGCAAAGTATTGGCACTGGTGTCAGGCCACACTGGGGAGCTGCTCCATTCTCCCTCTTCCCAGTTCCTGAGGACATTTTTTGCCTGCCCCATCCCTCTGTTCAGCCTTCCAAAGCAAGCACTTCCTCCTTCCACTCTCTGGGATAACTGGGGGGAGGGGGGAGGAAGAGGAAGGAGGTGGTGCTCACAGGCAGTTTGGGCATGCAAACTCAAAAATGTTCACCAACGCTGGTATAGATCATAAAATTATGGGGCTTTAGAAGAGGCAGTGATTGGAGTTGAATTAAGCTTTGAACAAGACTTGAATAAGTAGTAAGAGGTGAGGGCATTTCAGTAAATTAGCAAAGTTTTGCAACTGAGTGGCAAATACTTGGAGAGAACTATAGTAGGTGCATAAAGGGTGTTAAAATTGGTGATGCCAAAGAGATAATAAGGAAAAATACTTGTTCAAAAATATTTATTGCTGCGCTATTTGTGGTGGCAAAAATTGGAAAATTAGGGGGTGTCTCTCGTTGGAGAATGGCTGAACAAATTGTGGTATCTGATGGGGGTGGAATACTATTGTGCTGAAAGGAATAATGAACTGGAGGAATTCCATGTGAACTGGAAGGACCTCCAGGAATTGATGCAGATTGAAAGGAGCAGAACCAGGAGAACTTTATACACAGAGACAGATACACTGTGGTACAATCGAACATAACAGTCTTCTCTACTAGCAGCAGTTCAATGATCCAGGACAATTCTGAGGGACCTATGAGAAAGAAACGCTATCCACATCCAGAGAAAAAACTGTGGGAGCAGAAACACAGAAGAAAAACATATGATTAATCATGTGGTTCGATGGGGATATGATTGGGGATTTGGACTTTAAACGATCACTCTATTGCAAATATGAATAATATGGAAATGGATTTTGAATAATGATAAATGTAAAACCCAGTGAAATTGCTCATTGGCTCCAAGGAGGGGAGAGAGAGGGGGGAAGGGAGAAAATATGAATCATGGAATCATGGAAAAATATTCTAAATAAATAAAGTATGAAAATAAAGAAAGAAAAGTAGGTGATGGGGCAGCTAGGTAGCATAGTGGGTAGAGTTCTAGGCCTGGGTTTGGAAGGACCTGGGTTCAAATGTGACCTCAGATAATTCATAGCTGTGTGACCCTGGGCAAATCATTTAACCCCCATTGCCTAACCTTTGCTGCTTTTTTGTCTTAGAATTGGCACTAAGACAGAAAATAAGAGTAAAAAAAAAGTGACATAGATCTTTCTTCTAATCCTCAAATATTCTATAAACTTGAAAGCACCAAAGAATAATTATAGAGCAAAATATGTTAAGTAACACAACACAAGTACAGAAATTTTGGAGGATGCAGATAAAAGTACTCTTTGAATTGGGCTAACTGGGGAAGGTGAACACTACTTGGTCTTCAAGGTTGCAATAAAGTTAGGGGTGGGAAGAGGAAGGGGAGAGGATTGCTGGAACAAAAGCAGCTGGGATATTCATATGTAATAATTATTAATACTATTGGGAATATACAGAATAAATGAAAAACTGACAGGTAAGCAATATATCAGTGTGTGATTATTGAGTTGAGCTGAATATCGATTTTGAATTTAAATTATGACATTATAACCATTTCAAGCCTAATTGGAAAGGTGGGGAAAAAAAAGCATCCCTGTTCACTTATTTCCTGTCTTGGACACAAATAAATGGTGTGGTTGTTTATATGCTTTCTGTAAGTCCCTGAAAAATTGGCCCTAATGGCATTAATTGAAGCTGGAACTCTAGAGTTTGTCTTAAAAGGTATTCTATGTGGACATCTCAGTTTTCAGGAGGGCATAAAATCTACTTTGTATCTATGATGTGTCCAAATGTGTCATCTGCAGTCACTGTGACTGTGATGTTAACTGACATTTGTATAGCACTTTAAGGCTTACAAAGCACTTCTCAGGCATTGTTGGATTTGAGCCTAACAACCCGGCGAGGTGACTGTTATTGGCGTTACTCTTCCTGTCCATGTTGAGGATGTGGAGACACATGAAGATGAAGCGAATTGGCCATGGCTGTTCAGCTAAGATGAGTTATCTTTGAAAGGGAAAAAAGATGCGAATTCATGAGAAGATAATTATACATGATTACTATATCCCTTTTTTCTCCCTGCAAAAGTTTTGAAAACAGTTCTTTCCATGAAAATATAGACATTTTATTCATTTTTATAATTTTCTCTCTTTGTTGCTTTAATTTTCATTCTTTTGCTAATATCATGATATTGGAATCCAATTTGGTACCAGCCAAATATGAACCAATATGATGAAAGACACTGCCTTCATTGCCTTTTTTAAAAAAGATATTCCAACCCCACCCTCCAAATCATTAACTGATCTTATGAAAACAATAGCAGGTGAAAGACAGTATTTCTGTGGAACAGTTTTCTACCATGGGAACAATGGTATAAATAACATCTGGCTGAATGCTCTTACTTTAGGGTTCATAGCTTTGCTATAATATTTTTGCAATGTTATCACTAAATAATTTTGGTATAGGCAACATTGTGGTGGGGTATGACTCTCCTTTAGTTTAGAGCAGGGGTCGGCAACCTTTTTGGCCATGAGAGCCATAAACGCCACATTTTTTAAAATGTAATTTCGTGAGAGCCGTACAGTGCTCACAGTGCCGCTCCTGTAACAGTGCCTGAAAAAAAATGGACTTTATGGCTCCTGCAGAAAGAGCCACATCTGGCCCTCGAAAGAGCCAGATATGGCTCGAGAGCCATACCTTGCCGACCCCTGGTTTAGAGCTTGCCTCAGATGTATTTAGAGTTGTCAGTGATTCAAAGCAAACACCAACTCTTTCGTGTTTGCATTTTAGTGAATCTGGGTTTGAATTCAGACACTCTCATTTACCCTCTGCATTTTCCTTACCCTGAACTCTAGGAAGGGCAAATACAGTTGGTTTTATAAACCACAAACTCCTCAGTAAGTGTGAGCTTATTATTATTCACTGCCAACATTTTTGCAGAAAAGGAAGGAAGGAGAAAGGCTTGGAGTAGCGGATTCAGGGTTTGTCGTGGTAATACGATTTTGCCTTACTGTTGGGATAGTGGGATGAGAATATTTTTTTATGCTTTTATGCTTTTCTTTTATGGCTAGGGAAACCTTTCTCTTCCAGGGGAAGGGGTACCCAGGTATAAGGAAGCAGATGGAACAGCAGTAATTGAGAATTAGGGAAGGTATCTAGTATCTATCTCTAGTTGTGTGCCTGTCAGCCAAGCTCTGTTAATGAGTGGAGAGCCATGTCCAGGCCTAGTGAGGTTTTCTGTTGAGGGGTAAGAGCATTGAGGTTCAGGATAAAAGGGAAAATGAGATGAATCTGGCCAGTGAGGATAGTTTGGGACCAGTGTGGGAGGCCTAGAGTATTTGAAATCTTCAGGGAAGGATGGTAGGGTCTTCTGATTGTGGAGAGCAGAGAGAGAGGTAGTTTCACTATGAAGAGCAAATGTAGGTGGCCAAGAAAATCAGGTTAGGAAGATTTGCTTCAGGCAGATTAACTAGTAAAAGAGAGTACACCAGTCCAGGGGAGAGTGAATGTGAGTTTGTAGGGATCAGAGCATGAACATCTCCAGAAGTGAAAGAGATGCCAGGCCTGGAATCTACTGGAGATAAATGGAAGGCCAAGGAGGAGCCATTCCATAGCCAAAGCCAGCAATGTAAGGTGGGATGTATCTTTAGCCAGGAAAATAGGAGTGAAAAAGTGAGCAAAAGAGGACCAAGGCGAGACAAGCAGGCATAGGGACTGAATGATGGTGGAGGTGTGATTGGGAATCCCAAAGTTCCCAAATCCATTTGAGATCAAAACCTTCCCATGATTACTGAACATCAGTCACCCACAGGGTTGTGAGAACTGGAAAGATGCAAATCTGCCTCCTGTTTTAGTAGAGGCCATGAGAGAAGTGAAGGGGAGAGCTGGCCACTTGGGCATTTCGGTGTCTTTGGGAAGTGAGAAGCTCTTTTGGCACCAGATTCATAGTACTGTGGGAATCTGGCTGCTTGTATAAAGTTACTGTAATCTGGGTACTGAGCTGGGGTCTACTTTCCTGGGAGGGGAAAAATCATTAGGGGGCTGTTATGGAAGCAGAACAAGGCACCAAGAGTCAGGGTCAGGACAACCAAACAGGATGTGGTTTGTGTATGGGGTATTCCTTAGAGTCAAATCCATTCTTTATAACCTTAACATCATGTCATAGGAAACTCCAGACCGTATGTGTTCTAGAGAGACAGAGAGAGCTACACTAGTTAGTCAACAAGTAATTTTTAAAATTATTTTTTAGAAAAATTTTTCCATGGTTACATGATTCATGTTCTTGCTCTCTCTCTCCCCCCCCTCCACCCCCCCACCCTGTAGCCGACGCGCATTTCCACTGGTTTCTTCATGTGTCATCCATCAAGACCTATTTCCATATTATGGATAATTGTTCTAGGGTGGTCATTAAGAGTCTACATCCTAATTGTGTCCGCATCAGCCCATGTGATCAAGCAGTTGCTTTTCTTCTGTGTTTCCTCTCCTGTAGTTCTTCCTCTGAATGTGGGTAGCGTTCTTTTCCATAAATCCCTCAGAACTGTCCTGGGTCATTGCATTGCTGCCAGTAGAGAAGTCCATTACATTTGATTTTACCACAGTGTATCAGTCTCTGTGTATAATGTTCTTCTGGCTCTGCTCCTTTCACTCTTCATCAATTCCTGCAGGTCATTCCAGTTCACATGGAATTCCTCCAATTCATTATTCCTTTGAGCACATTTGATAGTATTCCATTGCCAGCAGATACCACAATTTCTTCAGCCATTCCCCAATTGAAGGGCATACCCTCTTTTTCCAGTTTTTTGTCACCACAAAGAGCTCAACTATAAATATTTTTGTACATGTTTTTTTCCCTCTTTGGGGTACAAACCCAGCAATGCTGGATCAAAGGGCAGACAATCTTTTAGCCCTCTTGGGGCATAGTTCCAAATTGCCATCCAGAATGGTTGGATCAATTCACAACTCCACCAGCAATGCATTAATGTCCCAATTTTGCCACATCCCCTCCAACATTCATTACTCTCTCCTGCTATCATTTTAGCCAATCTGCTAGGTGTGAGGTGATACCTCAGAGTTGTTTTGATTTGTGTTTCTTTAATTATTAGAGATTTAGAACACTTTCTCATGTGCTTATTGATAGTTTTCAACAAGTAATTATTAATGGGCAGCTAGGTAGCTCAGTGGGCAGAGTACCAGGCTTGGAGTCAAGAGGTCCTGGGTTCAAATCTAGCCTCAGTCACTTCTTAGCTATGTAACCCTGGGCAAGCCACTTTATCCCGATTGCCTAGTTTTTACTGCACTTCTGTCTTAGAATTGATATTAAGACAAAAGATAAGGGTATTGAAAAAATTTTTTTATTAAGTACCTGCTAGGGGCTTAGCACTGTTAAGCACATCAAGGATGTATGTAGGAGGAATAGAGAAATGCAATATAAGACCCTCAGAAAAGGCACAGTTGAGGTACTTTTAGGTGTAGTGAATTCAGAACACTTATTACCACTTGTCTGGCAATTAATCAAAAAGTACTTCTAAGTCAACACCTATTTATAGCTATAGGGCACTCTGTAAGACTCTGAAGCTACAAAGGCTAAAATAAAAGAGCCCCTGTCCTCAAGGAGCTTACCATCTAGACAGGTGAATAAAACAAAGTAGGAAGTTTCAGGCACAAAGAGAGATCTCTGCAGAACTCTAGAAATTTGGGAAAGGAGGGACATTATCATCTGGAGGAATTAGGGAAAGGTTACAGAAGAATTCTACCACTGTGATGCCTTGGGAAAATTACTTAACCTCCCTCCCAGTTTCCTTATCTACAGAATTGTTATCCAGGCCCTTTCCTGTTCATGGGTATACCCCAGGTCTCAGGCCTGTACCCTTTCCTTTCTTTTCTCTGTATTCTTTCTATTGGTGAGCTCATCAGGTCCATGGACTAAGCTATCTTCTCTGTGTAGATGACTACTAAATCTATGTAATCGGAACTCAACTCTTTCTTCAGTTCTGGTCCTATATCTCCAACTTCCTGCTCACCACCTTCCCCAGTGGACCCATAGGCATATTAAGCTCAAAGTATCCAAAATAGAACACATTGTCTTTCTCCTTAACTTCCTTATTTCTTTTTAACAATATGCCTTTATTGTTTTGGGAGGGGTATTTTTTGCTTCACCAAAATATCTCCCATTATCCCTTTCTCTTTCTCTCCCATTAGAGCCATCCCATACAATAAATATTTTTCTTAAAAAAAAGAGGAAAAAAAACTGATCACTATATTGAAAAAGACCAAAAATAACCTACCATATATCACAGTCATGGCCTTCCAGCATCTGCAAAGGAAGAGCATCTCTCTTCTTTGGAGCCATACTTGTTCTTTGTTAATTTTGCAATATTCACTAGTAATTGTTTTGTGTTTATTGTTTCTATTTACATCATTGTAGTTTTTGAGTATATATTTTTGGCTCCGTATATTCCATTTTGTATCTGATCTTGCCAATTTTTCCATGTTTCCCTATATTTATATTTATTATTTCTTAAAGCACAGTAATATTCCACTACATCTGTGCACTACCATTTGTTTATGTATGCCCAATTAATTAATATCTTCTTTCTTTCCACTCTAAAGAGTGATGGTAGAAATATCTTGATGCATATAGGAACCTTTTTCTTACCAGTGACTTCCTTAGAATAGAAGCCAGTAATGTCTAGGTCAATGAATATGGACATTTTAGACAGTTTATTTGCATATTTTAAAATTGCTTTCCTGAATAGATGTATTAAATTAGAGCTCTGCCAACACTCACTATTCTTGTTTTTTTGTGATCTTTGAAAATTTGAAGAGTGCAAGGTAAAACCTCAGAGTTATTTTGATTTGTTTCTCTCTTATTATTAGTGTTTTGGAGCATTCTTTTATCTGGTCATTAATCATTTGAAATTCTTCTTTTGTGAACTTTATTCCTGTGCTTTATTCCTATTCTTATCTATTGGAGAATGGCCTTTGGAAATATGTAGATAGGTAGGGTTTTGTTGTTATTCAGTCATTTCCGTTGTCTGACTCTTCAGGACCCCATTTAGGGCTTTCTTGACAAAGGTCCTGGAGTGATTTGCCATTTCCTTCTCCGGTTCATTTTACATATGAGGAAATGGAAGCAAATAGGATTGAATGACTTGCCCAGGGTCACATAGCTAGTAAGTGTCTGAGGCCAGATTTTAACTCAGGAAGATGTGTCTTTTTGACTCTGAGTCTGGCTCTCTGACCCCTGTGCCACCTAGCTGTCTAGATAGATAGAACATATCTCCATCCATCTATCTATCTATCTATCTATCTATCTATCTATCTATCTATCTATCNATCTCCATCCATCTATCTATCTATCTATCTATCTATCTATCTATCTATCTATCTATCTATCTATCTATCCATCTCTCTATATCTCTGTCCATCTATCTATCTATCCATCTATCTATCTATCTATCTATCTATCCATCCATCTGTCTATCCATCCATCTCTCTATCTATCTATCCATCCATTTTTCTATCTCTGTCTATCTACATAGATACATATATACACATATGCAAATACAAATATGTAGAAAGATATCTCAGAAGTCATATATACATGTAAATATATATATATATATATATATCTCAATATATACACACACACACTGATGCCAATTGTTTCTTACTATCTTTTATAACCAGCCCTTATCAAAGCAGCAGCCCCAGATTCCACATTTGGGAGACTACTTTGTCCCACATATGATTCATGTTTCCTGTGGGGGTGAGGGCACTTTGGAGAAGCAAGAAGCTAAGAGTCCATCACATATAGACAGGCAGTTGGTGGCACTCAGAGAAAGTAGTATGGATTGCCGTGCTGTAGTGAGTTTTCAGCTGATATTAGCTAATAGAAATTTCTAGTGAACCCAGTGAGCATAGTTTTGTGGTTTTCTCCATTTTTTTTTGTCGGCTTCACATGAGTAGGAATGAAGGAGGTGGAGGATGGGAGTAATCCAGGATTGGGGTCTTGGCTCAGACCTTGAAGTGAAAGGAAATATTTTGACAAGGAGAAATAAGGCAATAGTCATGGGAATGAGAAGTGGTGATGGTTGTGGTGAAGGCATCTAAGTGGCACAGTGCTAGAGTCAAGACCCCTGAGCTCAAAACTAGCCTTAGAATTTACTATGTGAGAGACAATGAGCAAGTTACTTAAACCCTGATTGCTTCAGTTTTCTCAACCTGAAAATGAGATAACATTTACCTCGAAGGGCTATTATGAGTCTCAAGTGAGATGATATTTGAAAAGTGCAGTGCCTGACACACAGTGGGTGCTATATATTCCCTTCCATTCTCCCTCCTTTCCCCTGCCGGTAATGCCTCTTGATTTAGGTCTTTATTTAACTCTTGTAATTTACCTTTCTCCTATATTTATTCTCTTGTTTCTCTTAGTAGTTTAATTATTTCAGCCATGTCTGACTCTTTGTGTTCCCTTTTGAGGTTTTCTTGGCAAAGATATTGGAGTGGTTTGCCATATTCTTTTCCAGCTCATTTGACAGGTGAGAAAACTGAGGCAAACAGGGTAAAAAGTGACTTGCCCAGGGTCACACAACTAGTGTCTGAGGCCAGATTTAAAAAATGAGTCTTCCTGATTCCAGGCTCAGTGCTCCATCCATTTTGCCCCCCAGCTATCCCTTCTCTTAATTAGATAAGTTTTTTAAAGGCAGGGCCTATGTCTCATATTTTATACATTCAAGCATCAAATATATGGAATTGTTTCACAGTTATTTGTTGTTTTGGGGAAGCAGTATAGCTGAATCTAAAGAATAACAAAGTGATTTTGTTTTGTTTTGTTTTAAACCCTTACTTTCTGTCTTAGAATCAATACCTTATATTGGTTCTAAGACAGAAGAGTGGTAAGGGCTAGGCAATGGGGGTTAAGTGATTTGCCCAGAGTTACACAGCTAGGAAGTATCTGAGGCCAGATTTGAACCAGAACCTCTTGTCTCTGGGCTCACCTCTCAATCCACTGAGCCACCTGACTGTCCCCACAAAATGATTTTAAAACAAAATTTTTGCCTCATTGGTTTTGTTGCTTGAATTATTAATTTTCTTAGGGGGTGGAGAGGGTGGTTGGAAGAAGAATCAAGTGATGTGGGAGTAGTGATAGCAGCACACTGGGAATCAGGAGACCTGCATGGTTAAGTTATTTCCCAATCCCAGTTCTACTGTGGCCAGATGAAATAGCTAACTTCTCTGCTAAAGCTTATTCTTCCTTGTCTTCTTTCTCAAGTGACTGCTCTCTGTGGTCGGGGTAGAGACAAAGAGTAGGAGGCTGTAGGGGTCTGAGGTGGAGAAGGAGGACACAGGGAAGTGAAGGAAAAGACTGTTTTTAAAGGTTTTTTTACTTACCCAGAAGCCTTTCCCAGGGCTTCTCTCAAAATTCCCTTCTTTCAACTAACCCTGGAAAACCAGACTATCCTTAACTATATTCCTACAAGAGATAGAAAAAACATTAAAGGTCACTTCTCAGAACTACACCATCTCCAAGACTCAGAACTTTGAAATTCTCCTTTCTGACCACAGCCTTTTCTTCTCTGATCTCTCTTCCATTGGCTCACTCACAGTAAAACTACTGTTTGTCCTTAGTGTGAACTCTAGTTCTTTGACCCATCCCTATCCTCCCGTCCATTTCTACCCATTTGCCTTTTCCCCATGAACTGTTTGAATGTTTCCTTAGCTTCTACTTTTGCCCCTCTTTAATCTTTTACAAATCCTCACGTGAGAGTTCTTAGCTAGCCCCATTATCTGATTTCTCTACTCTTGCTCCGGGATTCCTGGGTAATAGCTGATGAAATCTGAGTTTAGTTCACTATAAACTTCAGCCAGTCCTTTGAACAACAGTTCAACAGTTCATCTACTCTACACTTCACTCCTTATCTCACTTCCTGCAGCAACTACTCAAACTGCTTCTCTCCTCTTGCCCTGCCCCCAGGTTGCACCCATCTCACTCCTCAGACACATCTCAGCAGGGGAGAGGAACTGAGGTATGAAATAGCTTCCCCAAGATCACCTGGTGAATCATTGATGAACCTGGCATTAGAATCCAACCTCCTCCTCCATTTTCAGAACTTCATTGTCTAGGCTTTCCTCCTTTCTTCCTTGGCTTGTCCTATGGCTATTCCCCAAGGTTCTAGTTTTCTCACTACTTTTACTCCTATAATGTCACTTATACCCACAACTTCAAATACCACTTCTATATATAAATGACTCTTGAGTCTATTTTTCTAGTCCTGCCTTCTCTTCTTAGCTACAGACCTGCATTTGGAATTGTCTTCAGAACACTTCTACCTAGATGGCACCCTGGCATCAGGCCAGTCTTAGTTTATTACCTTTCTAGTACATATAAGGGAATGGAGTCAAAAAGACCTTAATTCAAATGCTGTGCCATTCATTCACTATCTTTCAGACCTTTGATAAGTCACTTAACTTCTCTCAGCCTCAATTTCCTCATCTATAAAAAGGAGATAATATCATCTACTTTGTATAGTTATGAAGATCAAATCAGATAATGCATAGAAAGTACTTTATAAATCTTGTGTTGTGATATGATATTTTTTTATAGTTATTATTACTTTTCCCTAGACCTAGACCTGTTCATTTTGACTTAACTCTTTCTGTCCATGGCACTACCATAAACATGGTCTCAAAGACAACCTCAAGATTTTGAACACGTTCATCTTCCTTCTTCCCATCTAGGATTATCTTTGAATATTCCTTCTTCCTCATTTCTTATCCAATCAGTTACCAAGTCTTGTTGATTCCATCTTTTAAGACCAACATCTTTTCCATTTGCCCTCTTTTCTTTATTCCCACTGCAATCATATAGGCATTCATAACTCCCTGCCCAGACTGTGACAAAAACCTCTTAACATAGCTTTCGGCTTCCATTTGGGGTCTTTTGGGTGCTTCTTCCATAGCTGTTTGAAGAAATAAAATTCAGTATGGCAGAATCAGAAGCAAAAAAAGGTAAACAGCTGAGCTAAAAGACCCCTTTGTCTCTTTTAGTGTGAGATGGCTAGAATTTGACCTTTTGAGAGTGTTATAGCTGAATACGCGGGGCTTACATTTCTCTGTCTTTTTGACTAATGCTGGTTTTGTCTAATAATTTTTTAAGGCCTCTTAAAGATGTAGCTCTAGCATTTAGTAGAGTAATATAAGCAAACTCTTCAGTCCTTTATTTCTGGCAATGGGTTTGATCTGGCTGGCTGGAAACGAGCGGTTCTATTAATAGTGAAATCTCTGGCATCTCTCATAGATATGTTTATCACAGTGTAAGAATCCTCCCCTCCTCCACTCTTTTTTTTCCCCCAAGAGCAAAAAATGGTGACTGAACGCCCCGGAAGTTTCTCTATTATGGCGTAGATCAGCAAATGCCCAGCCTCAAAAAGTCTTTGTACTCCTTATTAATAGGACCTGCTATGAAAGGACTAAAAGAAAGAGCCTCCCTGTGCTGAAGATGATAAAAATGGATCCAGCTTTTGTTGGAATCTTAAGATTGAGAGCAGAATCATAATCAGTCTTCTTCTGGTTGGCAGTGTGAGGAATACAAAGACATAAGACACGCTCCCAGCACAGAGAAGACAGGCAAAATTATGTAAATCATTAATATAAGGCAACAGTGGAAGAGGTGATACACAGGGATCTATGATTCAACTTCTGAGGGGAGGTCCAGACAAGTGACCTCTGGAAGTTCTGGGGAAGGAGAAATTGCTATAGCTGAGTGCCACTGAGTGGATCTTCATGGAGCTGAGCTCTGCAGGACTGAGATGGATGAAGAAGATTTGAGGAGGATATAATTAAGAATCAAGCTACTGGGGAAGTACATAGAAGCAGTTTTAAGAACCCTCCTCAGAGAGGCACTAAGAAAAGGTTCTGCAAGTTTAAGTCAAGGTGACTAAAACCTTTCAGAGGAACCTGAGCTTGTGACTGATTCTTTCTGATCTTCCCCAATAGGCTCTTGACCTCTCCCCTACTTGCTGTTGTTCTCAAAGCATCCAAAGTATGTAACATATTTCTGCCAACGTCCCCCGTCCCCCCCATTCCCCCAGGATTGTGTGACCTGGAGCTCTGCGATCCTGGTTACCTTCCAACATCCTTGCATTCCACCTGATTTGGCTCCTGAGACTCTAACCAGCAGTTTACCTCCATCTCCCTGTTCCAAACTACAAAACTATGTAGAAATCTAACTCACCAAGCATCCATGCTAGAAGGAGGCTGTTTGCAATTAAAAAAAAAAAGGTGAGGGAAAGGATATGTTTGGCAAAGCAGAATATTAAGAACAACCGACATTTGGAGTGGGATTCTGGAGACCTGAATTTAGGTGCTCATGGTACCAATAACTAATGGTGTCATATTGGGCAAGTTAGAGGCAATGTGGTATCAAAGTAAGAACATTGGTTTTAGAATTAAAGAGACCATATGATATTGAGCAAGTCCCTTAACATATTTGGGCCTTGTTTTCTTCATCTGTAAAATGAAGGGTCTGACCTAAACTTTCCCATCTAAGATTATCATATCATCTATCTATCTATCTATCTATCTATCTATCTATCTATCTATCTATCTATCTATCTATGACTAAGGTCATCTTATCTATATATCTAAATATTTGTGTCTGCTGTTAAACTGTGAACTCCTTGAAGGCAGGGACTGTCTGGTTTTCATTTTTTAAAAATCTCTAGCCCATTGTAAGTGCTTAATAAATGCTCTTTGATTGATTTCCCCAAAGTGCAATGATGCTTTTCAATGATGAACTTTTCAAAGACACATATTGTAAGATTGCAGTACTTCTACCAAAGTAATTGTAGGTACCATAAGCCCTAGATTTTTAAATAATTATTCCATTTAAAGGTGCGTCATTTTAGAAAGCATGCCAACAACTGAATGAACTTCAAGACTTTGATTTCTTAATGTAATATGTCTTGTGTATTATAGTAAAAAAAAAAAATCAGGATCCCTGAATCTTGATAATTGAGCCAGTGAGTTAGGTCTGCACCTAAGGCCTCTTCCTACCAAGGACTTTTGCAGGAGACTTACTCAAAGAAATCAGTGGTACACATTTCTTTTCACAGCTGTTGCCACAGGAGTCAGGAGATCAGGGTTCTGGCCCAGTTTCTACCACTCTGTAGCTGTACAACATGGGGTATTTCTCTCCTCTCTCTGACCGTTGTTTCCGCCTCTCCAAAATGAGATGATTGTACTGGCTGATTCCAAAAGTCTTGTCCAGCACTAACATTCTGCAGTTCTTGACTTCCTCACTGCTGGCTTAATCTTAACAACTGGCTATACATGGAGTGAACAGTTTGGATCAGGAGAGAAAGTGAAAATGACAAGCGGCCATCAGTCTCAACTGGATTCCTATAGCAGGGCCAGTGAGTTAGGACTTCTCTTAATGCTTTTTTTTCACCAAATGCTTTTGCAGGAAATGTCCCAAAAGGTAGGCTAGAATAGGTGTAAATTGCCTTTTACAGCTGCTGCCAAAAATGTGGCAATGGAGTAATATCACTTTCACATCTGTTATTCACTCCAGATGAACCATTAATGTTAAGCATCGAGAACACTCATTACCCCTTTGTCTTTAGCTCTAGCTCAGTGAACATTTCATTCTCAATGTTCTCTGCATAAGGAAGATGTCAGAGGAGCTATTCACTTGTTTTTGTGACACAGGACTTCAAAGGACTCTTTGTTCCTAAGGTGGTTATTATTTTATTATTATTATTTTTTTGTTAGGAATGGGTTAATTTGTCATCTGGTGAATGAATCATTGACATTTTACAGAAGTTGTGTCATTCGTGTAAGATATTAACATTTTATTCTGAATATGGAGAGAACCAAATTACTGCAAAAAGCTTTTGTGTTATAGGGTGATTTCTCTGGGTGAATGTTAGCGATTACTGCCATTCCTCCTAGAACATGTATTATGCAACCTCAAACACAAATGCTACATGAGATGGAATCATCACCATGTAATTATCTAAAATGGAATCAGCTCTTTCCTTGGAGCAAATGAACTCCAAGTGCATTTGTCTTTTCTCAGTTTAAGTGATTTTGTTTGGTTAACTTAGATATTAAAGGCTTTTTATTTTCTTATCTCTTTTTTTTAAAAAGATGTTTCCTAGCCTCATTTCCTTGCCATCTCTTCTAAATGAGTCCTCAGGCAAACCCGTCAGATAACTTCCATTATTCCAGAATCCATCACTGCTGGGGATTGCTTGGTCAGAACCATCATCAGTTAGCATTTCCATGATCACAAAGCTGTACTTTCTCTGTTCTTGGCTGTCTTCCCTCTTTTAAAGAAAACTTTTCTTTAGGAAGTTCAGCTTTTTGAATACTCATTCACTTGTTCTGCTCCTCCCTGCTTTTCAATTCTTTTCCTGTTTCTCCTCTCAAGATATTATTAAACTGGGTTGCTTGTCTTTCCTAGGAAAGGATCCTTGATCATAGATCATGAAGCCTCATCCTAGTTGAGACATGACCCAAAGCTACTAGATCCTTTTATGTTGTCAGTACTTACTCTTCTCAGAATATCAACTGGGAGAGGAGCCTTAGAGATCCTGTATTTCTTCTTCTCTTAGCTTTGAATGCCTTTTTTCTGCTCCCTTCTGTTAAATTTAGAAACTGAACTCGTTCTCCTGTTCTATCACCTAGCTACAACACCCCCCCCCCCCCAACTCTTTCAAAACAACTTCTGGCGAATCTTCTAACCTGATCTCATCACAAGCATCTCTAATTGTTCTCATCTTGGAAATGCCATCCTTGAGTGCGTTTGACCACAAGTAGGCTGTGAAGCATTGTAGGAAAGCTACAGTTGGATTTTAAAGGGTTTGTCAACTGCTTCCCACGCTTAGGGAGCTCTCAAAGCAAAGCATTTTCATTCTTCTAATTGAAGGTTATTTATTCTTGAGAAGCAGAATGGTTACGGGATAAAGGGAACCAGCACCAGGCTTGGGAAGAGCTAGGGTCAAGTTCTAGCTCTGACGCGTACCCGGTAGGCATTTAACTTCTCTCAGACCCTAGGGTAATTCTAGGACTATAAATTGCATCAGTTGAAGGAATTTCCACACTGGGTGATTCTCACATCGGTGAAATCACAGGTTCAAATCCCTCTCTTTCTCCTCTAAAAAATGTTCATATTTTGTGTGTGTGCATGTGTGGGTGCTTGTGTGCACTTGATTACCTTTCTAGTAAGGGAAATGTGGTTGATAAAAGACAAGAAGTATTATACTTTAGAATCAAAGAAAGGCCTTAAAACATTCTTTCCTTTTTAGCAAGGGCAGCCAAAGTCAGCATTCCAGTCTTTTGGACTGTTGTCTTCACAAGTACTGTGAAAAGGGGAGAGAGAGAGAGAGAGAGAGAGAGAGAAAAGCTCCCTATCTTATTTTGAATTCCTAAACTCTCTGACTCCCTAGCATGATTTGTTAGTTCTCCCATAAGCTACTACCTATAGAAGAGCATGCATGGTGGAATAGACCCACTAGGCTATCAGTTTAGATATATCTTTTCTTCCCCCCTCCTTTTTTTTTGGCTTTGTTACAGAAAAAGGAAAAGAATCTACCAATATTGTTGTTCCTTAAGTTTTAAATTCAAGAATTGGTATGTGATCTGGGGACCCAGATTTGAGAAGTTCTTTAGGCATAGAGAAATAGAATAAGGTTTTTCAACTGCTGGATTATTTTTAAAAAATCACCTTTTACAGAATAATTATTCAGCACTGGCCCTTTCAGCGTCTCTAGTGCTGGTTTTGTCTTCCATTTTGCAATTTAATATCTTGGCTTGCAGAGATGAGATTTAAATTTGAGAGCTGCCAGAGAAAGGGTCTTAATTTACTCTTTGGGAAAGGGAAAAGTTGTTCCTGGTAGAAGTTAAAAACATGATAGCTAAATCAAAAGGAGACCTGGTCCTCAGTAATTTGTCAAATGGAGAACGATTTATGTTTTCACACTCAGCTATGTTGCAGGTTAGTAAAGGGAACTTTTTTTTGCTCAGTGTTAGGCAGGTATGTTGGGTGTGGGATTTCAAAAACCAGAGGCAAAGCCAGACCTGCCTTGAGCTCATGAAAGGGTTTGTTGAAAGGGTTATACAAACCGTGTGGATATAAGCTCTTATTCTCCTCTCCTCAGTCCCTACAGGAGCCTAATTCAGGGAAAGAAAGCTGAACATATCTACATGGTGAAATCCCAGGCAAGCAGCTTGGCCTAGATTTTTATTGACCCACAGATATCTGGGGGCTGCAAGGTTTTATATCAAGAAAACAGAATGCTCCGATGTTAGATGAGCAAAGCCTCACCCTTTGGTAACACGCCAGTTGTGAGTAGGTCAAATATAAAGATTGAGGTTGGTAGAATTCCTTTGGGCCTGCTCTCATGGATATTCATCAGTCACTCTGGTGACCTCTCTGCATGTTATTCTTTCCCTTTCTGGGCAAAGAAGCCTAATCTCACTGCATGCTTTCACAACAGAAACAAGAAGCATTTATAAGTACCTACATGTTAGATACTCCAGATAGAAACAAACAAACAAAAAAATCCACACAGTTTCTGCCCTCCTGGAGCTTACATTTTATTGGGGGAATGGTTGAGGAATTAAATACCAAGTGTATGTAAAGTAGATAATAAGTAACTTTTGAATATACCAAACTAGCAACTTGAAAGAACCAGGATGAGCTTCTTGTAGGAGGTGGCAAATTTACTCAGAGTTGTGAATTTTGTTAGGGAAGATTTTTTTTTTAATTGGTAAACAGTGAATGAAAAAAAATGACTTCTACACTGATAGCCCTTTTTAGTTTTTAAAGTGTTCTCTTAACAATAATTCTCTACCTTTGCTATTTAATGCCTTTAGGAATTTGATCAAATCATTTCACTCTCTCTGGACTTCAGTTGTCCAATGGGGGAACTGGACTAGGCCAGTGATGGGCAAACTATTCCCCGCAGGCCAGAACCAGGCCATAGTTTTCCCATCACTGCCTTAAGCAACTCCCTAATCACTACGCCCCTACATCCAGATGTAGTGATTAGGGAATTGCTTAAAGCAGTGATGGGCAAACTACTGGATCTGGCCTGTGGGTAATAATTTGCCCATCACTGGACTAGGCAATCTCTAAGGACCTTCCCATCTCTAAATGAATGATTGAAGTCTTTTTAAAGATTACTTTGGGTAAAGCGTTATACCAAGCAGAGGGCATACAACCAGAAAAGAAAGAGACAGGTCTTGTTCCCAAGGGGCTCATATTCTAATGGAAAAGGCAAAACACATGGAAGATTTCAGCTTCAAGAAAGATGGAAGGTCTCAAGGGCTTAGACTTATGGTTCAATGGCAAACATTGACTCTTTTTTTATGTGGTAAGATCAAATGTTATCAATTTCTGATGAAATGTGGAACCATTCACTAGTGCCAAGGACCTTGGCGACAAGAGCTTTCCTTTCTGGATCTTCAGCTATGGAGGAACAGCTGCCAGGCTCTGCATCGACTCAGGGGCTGCTTCCCAGGATGGTGGCTGAGGACACTGGGTGGGAAGCACTGCCCTTCTCAAGGCTTTTGGGTTCGGGGCTTGAGCTATCTTGGTCAGTATGGGAGGGGAGATATTAGCCAAGGTGGTCGTTTTGATGGTGGTTTAATGAACCTGGTATGTGCTGTCTCCTATATCTTCCTCAGGGTGCTCTGCTGCTTCAGCTAGGCTCTATGTTTCTTACTAGGTAAAGAAGTATTATGATACCACCCCCCCTCTTTTTTTTAAACCCAAGGGCTAGACAGTTGGGGTTAAGTGACTTGATTGAAATCATTCACACAGCTAATAAGTGTCTGAGGTTGGATTTGAACTCAAATCTTCCTGACTTCAGGCTTGCTACTCTCTCCACTGCATCACCTAACCGCCCACTACATAGGATAGTTAAGGGGAAAGAAAACGCCTTGTAAACTTAAAACCAGTTATTATTACAATGGATACTTCTTTAACCTTTGGCTACTTAATAGCTAATTCTGAACAGTGATACAACTTTGTTTTTCAGTCCATCAATTAGCATTTAATAAATATTTACCACATATCTGGCACCGTTCTAAATACTAGAGATACCAAGAAAGACCTCCTGTTCCCCCAACAATAAAAAAGGAAAAGAAATAAAACTCAGTTCCTTCTTTCAAGAAACTCATAGTGTAGTGGGGTAGACAACATGCCTTTGCTTATTAGAGGGGAGAGAAGTGGCTGCTCTTTGCTATAGTTGACTTATTTATTCTCCTTTTGTCATATGAACAATGAATTCTCCTTCAACACTGGCCACTGAAACCTCCTGCCACACAAAAAGGCAGTGTTGAACTTGTAGTAAAAAAGACATGAGTTCATGGCCTGGCTTGACCAGCCATGTGACTTTGGCCCAATAGTTTCACTTCCTTTGGTCTTGTTTTTCTTACGTGTGAAGTGAAAGGTTTGGAGATTTCTGTGGTCCCTCTCCCTATGAATCTGAGTTCATAAGGAAGTATGGTAGTCTGGAGTCAGGAGGACCTGGATTCAAATGGAATTCAAATTCCTAGCTGGGTGACCCTGAGCAAGTCACTTAACCCCCAGTGCATAGCCCTAACCACTCTTCTGCCTTAGAACTGATGCTTAGTATAGTTAGATACTTCTTTGGGGCTAACCTCAGCCAGTATAATAATATGGCATTTGGCTTTATTTGGCTTGTTCTTTCCATTTATAGTGTGTAGTCCTATTGTATGCTGTTTTCCTGGTTCTTCTAACTTTACTTTGTATCAGTTCATATAAAACTTCCCCTGTTTTTTTTATGTCTAGAATCTGTTTTAGAAGAAAGGTGCTTAGGGAAGCTAAGTGACTCAGTGGATTGAGAGCCAGGGCTAGAGACAGAAAGTCTTTGGTTCAAATGTGGCCTCGGAAACTTCCTAGCTGTGTGACCTTGGATAAGCCACTTAACCCCCATTGTCTAGCCTTTACAGCTCTTCTGCCTTAGAACCCAAAGAATCAATACACAGTTTTGATTCCAGGCTGGAAGGTGAGAGTTTAAAAAAAAAAAAAGACCAAGAACAGTGATGTGATGATGTGATTCTTGTTCACTCAGGCATTGGTTTGTCTTTGACTATGGGCATGTTGAGGATGTTTTTGTTTTGAAGAAAGCATGCTAGTTCATAATTAAAACCTTTCCTGGCCTCCTTAGTTCCATGCAAAGGAAGAGTTGTGCTTTAAGTTTGAGCCATGTTATTTAGCACACAGTAGGGAGGTACTCAATGTTAGAATGAGTAAGTAAACACTAGTGATCTCAGAGTTGTGGCTGATGCAAGATTACATATTTCAGATTGTTTTTGATCCATACCCGGGACATTGTTCCTGTTGGGGAAGAGAGTCTCAGGAAATGACACTTTGGGTTTTGAATTAGTTACAGTGCTTAACAATAAAACTCTTGAAGCGACGTCAGAAAAAGAGAAGTGTAGCTGCTTTAGGGCTAAGAGAAAAATCTCTTCAGATAAAAGAATTTCAAAGGTTAGATTCTGAAATGAAGACCCAGAATTCCCTACACCCCCTTCCCAAAACACTCTTCCCTGCTGTTTTCTATGTTCTTCCCAGTCCCCATAAGTCTAGGGGATTGGGGTTAATTAGAGATGGAGATTATTGCTAAAGGAAAAGTGGCAGAATAGGGGAGAAATCCTCAGGAAGAATCGAATTCATTATTTTCTCCTCCCAAATGGGCAGTGGGCACCTACTTATTGATAGTCTGGCATTGTGTCCAAAGTATTGTGAAAGATTATATAGTCTTGGGCCCAATCACTGCTGGTGATCATGGCAAAGGTTCCAGTGGAGACCAATCTAGGGAAGGAACAGCTGGCTTAAAAGATGATGTCTGAGAACAAGATTTGGATTTCTAGACCATAGGTTACTTAAAAGGAATGAATGAGTGAAGGATCATTCATTAAACATTTACTATGTGCTAAGTGTTGGGAATAAGAGTATAAAAAGTCAAATAGTTCCTTCTCTCAAGGAACTTGAATCTTAATAGGGGAAGATAACACATATAGGGGAGGGATGGCCAGGGAAGAGAGTTTTGTTTAGAGAAGTTTGCCAGGGAAGAGAATTTTTTTTAGAGGAGTTAGAAGGGTTCTGAATTGATACACAGGACAGTCAATTCATACACCTTCTCTGGAAGCAATAGACAGTGTAGTGCAAAGAACACTTGACTTGGAGTCAGGGAGACCTGACATTTATTTGTTTTATATTCCAGGGCAAGTCACTTTTTCTCTGTCTAGCTCAGTTTCATCATCTATAAAATGGGGCTAATTATAGCACCTACTTCCCAGGATTGTTGTGAAGATCAAATGAGAAAATATTTGTGTTTAGCATAGTACCTGGCTTATAGCAGGCACTTAATAAATATCCCCCCCCCTTCCTATCCTCTTGATTATTGTGGCCAAAGCAAGAGGTAGAAAATGCAGTGGGGGAAGGAGTGGATGGCAGGATGGAATGTGAATATGAGGAATGGGCCAGGGTCTGGGATCAGTTAAATATGGCGAACTGAGTAGGCTTGTTCTCGGGCACAGATTAAGATGGATGAGTCCAGCTTTTCCCTAGGGCTGGAGTGTGCTTAGCAAGGACTGGTAAGGATGTAATTTACCCAGAGTTCTGAAATTTGGTCAAAAGGGCTCTAAACTGGAAAGGATAGAAAAAGGAAAAGACTGTGTACATTTAATTTTCAAGCAGTTGATCCACATAAGATCACTGAAAAATGATGTGACCACTGGAGGCAGAATTTGAACTCTGATTTTCCTGATTCCAGAATCTCCCAGGAAGTTTTAAACATTTATCTTATAGCTGTAGGACTAATGTTCTCTCTTTCATATGTTTTCCATCTTTTTATTTCTGGGATCCTTGAGGTGACAGAGTAACCATACCTTTTCAGAAGTATTATGGGCAGAAGTCACAGACAAAACTTGAACCTTAGTTGACCCTTGATAATGTTATATTATAGCTAGAAAAGATCGAATCTTACCGGAGACATCCTATCATTTATGATCTGGGACATATTTCCTTACTTTTCCATAGCCATTGGAATTTGGGGCCAAAAGTTGAGGGCAGAGTCAAGATGGTGGCTTGGGAGCAGCAAAAGCTGAAATCTCTCTGGCTATCTTTTCATACTAATCTTTAAAAAGTGCTTCAAAAACATAGGAATCCAAACCCAACAACACAATGTAGTCATGGGGCTCTCCTGCTGAACACAACTTGAAAGGTAGGCAGTGAGAGTCGATTTCCATGGTATAAAGGGGAGAGCAGAACTAATACTAGGCTGCTCTCCCTCCCTCACCCCAACCCACCATGCTGAGACCTGTGATTAGATGTGGGCTGACTTTGGGATCCTGGGGTGGGGACTGCAACCACAAAGGAGTACCTCAGTCATACCACTTGAGGTCCTGAGCTCTTGACAGTGACTGAAAGGGAGGAACAGGGGCCATTTGTCTGGGCACTTTGGCCTCTGTACTGCCTATAGTGAAGATTTGACCCCAGGGCATAGCTCAACTGGCCTAATCCAGTATACTAGCAGAGGAGAGAAGTTTGAAGATTCAGCTTCATGGCAGAACAGCTTCAGTAAACCAGCAGAGGGACTAACTTACAATCCACAGGGTGGGGGTGGGGATAATCAACAGAAAAAAAAGAGGGTAACAATTGAAAGTTTCTAGGGCAGTGATGGGCAAACTATTTACCTTGGGCCAGATCTAGTAGTTTGCCCATCACTGCCTTAAGCAATGCCCTAATCACTACATCTGGATGTGGAGGCATAGTGATTAGGGAGTTGCTTAAGGCAGTAATGGGCAAACTACAGCCTGGATCTGGCCCATGGGGAATAATTTGCCCATCACTGTTCTAGGGGATAAAGACCAAAGAACAGAATCACCAGAGGATGATAGGACCCAAAGAACTTCAAGCCAAACCTTAAAAGAAACTGGGAATTGGACCTCAGGCTCTGGAAAAGCTCAAAAAGAAATTCACAATCAAATAAGACAGGTTGAAGAAAAATGGGGAAAAGAAAACAACTTAAAAAGCAAAATAGGTCATCTGCAAAATAAGGCACATGAACCACAGGAAGAAAACATTGTTTTAGAAGCCAGAATTGACTTACTAGAAAAAGAGACAAAAAAGTTAAACAAAGAAAAGAATTATTTGAAAAGAAGAATGAACCAAATGGAAAGGGAGGATCAAAAGGTCACGGAAGAAATACAGTCTTTAAAAGTTAAAAATTAGGCAAATAGAACCTAATGACTTCACAAGACATCAAGAAGCAATAAAACAAAATAAAAAAATAGAAGAAAATGTGAAATATCTCATTGGGAAAAATAACAACTGACATAGAAGATAGATTCAGGGGAAAGACAATTTAAGAATCATTGGACTACCAAAAGTCATGACCAAAAAAAAAAAAAAGAAAAAAAAAAGCTTAGACATCACACTACAGGAAATTATCCAAGAAAATTGCCCTGATATTTTTGAATGAGAGGGTAAAATAGAGATTGAAAGAATCCACAGATTAATTACTGTATTAAATCCCCGAATGAAAACTCCCAGGAATGTTATAACCAAGTTCAAGAGCTCCCAGGCCAAGGAGAAAATACTAGAAGCAGCTAGAAAGAAATAATTCAGATATCATGGAGGCCCAGTCAGTATTTGAGCCCCTACAGGATCTAGCAGCCTCCACATTGAAGGAATGGAAGACTTGGACTATGATATTCCAGAAGGCAAGGGAACTGATTTTATACCCAAGAATCAACTACTCAGCAAAACTGACTATATTCTTTCAGGGAAAAGTATGGTCATTTAATAAAATAGAAGATTTCTAAACATTCCTGAAGAAAAGACCAGACTTAAACAGAAAATTTGATACCCAAATACAAAATTCAAGAGAAGCCATTGGAATTTATGAAAAGTAATAAGTACCAGTCTTTAAAAGTTAAAAATTAGGAATTTTGGGAAAGTAATAAGTGCTAGAGTTACAATTAATATAGTCCTTATTCTCAAGGAGCTTATTATCTAAGTTTTTGTTCAGTTGTGTCCATTCTTCATGACCCCATTTGGGGTTTTCTTGACAAAGATATTGGAATGGTTTGCCATTTACTTCTCTGGTTCATTTTACAGATAAGGAAATTGAGGTAAATAGGATTCAGTGACTTCTCCAGAATCACACAGCTGGCATGGATAGATATGGACTCAGGAAGATGAGGGTCTTCCTGATTCTAGGTCTGGCACTCTATCCACTATGCAGCCTAGCTGCCCTTATAATTTAAAGAGAGAGTCAATGAACAAAAGAGGCAGGAAGCCAGGGGAAAGGGGACACCAGGAGGTACCCAGAACAGGGTTATCTTGTTCTGTGGACTTGAAGCCAGTCTGGACTGCAGATGCAAAGTAGAGTGAGCTGAATCTAGTTTCTGCACTCTAAAGGAAGGCATTGGGAGGAGTTTGGTACTCTGCCCTCTAGCTTTCCAATCACAAGGGAGAGGAGGCTATAGGATGCAGTATAAATTAAAGTTTGAGTTAGCAGCATAGTGGTAAATTTCAAATTGATGAGCTTATCCTGACTGGGAAGGGGTATCTTGTTCCATGAAACCAGCCTGTGTACCACTCATAAATTAATTAGTGCATTAACTTGAGCATGTGCCACACTCCAATTCATTAAATATTAATTAACAAACAGAAATCTTTACTATTTTTGATTATTCTTATTTATCTCTAAATATTAAACTATATAATTAATAAAATATAATTGTTAATAAACATAGAGACTGTTCAGTGTTTTGTTTGGACCAATGGCACTGCCAGTTATCTCATACCCTCAAAATGTCAGTAGTTGATCGACTCACTATAGATAATGATTGAAATTTCTTAAAGTATCTTATTTCTCTACAGTATTAGTCCTTTCTTTAGGCTTTTCTTTAATAAACATGGGAAAACCTTTCCCAGAATATACTGTACTGTTAAGTTCCTCATAAAGTGACACTTAAGATAGTTCTTCTAAGAAAGAAGTCTGTCCTTACTTTCTCTTTGCCTGGCATAGATTCTTCTTAGATGCTTATGGTTCTTTGTGCTCAACACGACTCCCCTGAATTCTGTAAGAAAGAGCAGTGTTTCACATTTAGCTGTTCCTCAAGACTCACTTCTACTCATCAATCCAAAACTGGAAGCAATGGGTAGAAGTTTTGAAAGGACACATGTGGTGTAAAGAAAATATTTCCATCAATAAGAACTGTCCAAGTTCAGAAGAGGCTACCTTTTAGGTGGAAGATTCCTCCACTCTGGAAACCTTTTAACAAAGGCTAAATGACCACATGCTGGGCAGGCAGGAGGATTCCTGATCATATTTAGGTTTGACAAGGTCATCTCTGAGGTCCCTCCTAGCCCTGAGAGTCTATGATTATTCAGGTTCACCTCAAAATCTTTAACTCTTTTGAAATGCATTAAACATTGAATTTTTGGCTTGAGTCACTCATTTGTATATTTGATGAGATAGCTCTTTCACAGCAGGGACCCAAGAGGACCAAGATTATCTTCTCCAAATGGTAGAAATGGGCTATTATAATTATGATAGCAGATTCCTATGTCACTGGTTTTTGTTTTCTCATAAATTCTTTAAAAAAAAGGAAAAGAATACCACTTTGATCACAAATACCATGAAAAAAAAACAAAGAAATAGCATGTGACGGTTCTTATTCCCCATGCTCTTAGTCTTTATTCTGTGCTATATGAAGAGTTAGCATGTACAGAGTTGATGTCAACAGTTGTCTTCACCTGAGATTAACAGGTTATATATATAGCCCCCAGAATTTCTTTCCAAAGAATGTGATGAGAGTAACTTCTTTGAGACTTACAATTGAAAAATACCAAGGGATAGCCTGATTGCTTAGGGCCAAATGCACACAGATCCATGGAGATGTTCATCTTTAGTAGCATTTCTTTCTTTTTTGGGTTTATTATGGCCTTATACATTCTAAACACTCAGTATTGTAGATTTGATTGGATGCTGCCCCCATTCACCAGTATCACGATTTCCTATCTTCAGTATAATAGGTCTCGTGTGTGTGTGTGTGTGTGTGTGTGTGTGTGTGTGTGTGTGTGTGAGATGCTTCACATTTTACAAAGTGTTTTTCTTAAAAAGAACAACAACTGGCACTGATATGCTACTTTAAGGTTTTGCAAAGCACTTGACTGCCTTCCATTGGCTCATTTGAGCCTTACAGCAACCTTTGGGGATAAGGGCTAAAGGCATTATCCCTATTTTACAGAAGAAGGAACTCTAAGCCTCAGTGTGAATAAGTGATCTGCCCAGGATCACACATCTTAGAGGCAGAATTTGAATCCAGGTTTTCCTGATTCCACAATCTCCCAGGAAATGTTGGACATTTGTCTTCTGGAAGCAGGGCTGATGTTCTCTCTCTCATGTCTTCTCCATCTTTCTACTTCCTAGATCCCATGAAATGAAAGAGTAACCAGATCCTATCAAAGCTTTTATGGGCAGAAATCATGGGCAAAACTGAAAACTCAGTTGGCCCTTGATGACTGAATGCTATTACTGGAGAAATGTCTAATCTATCATATCTGAGGCATCTTATCACTTATGATCTGGGGTATAATTCCTTTTTCTCCCCATAGCCATTGAAATTTTGGGAGAGTAGCAGTGAAGAGGCTAACACTTAAAAACATACAGATGTAGTTTAAGTGGATACACTCTGGTAATTTCAAAATACATTTATAGTACTAGGTGACCTACAAATTAAGAAGGTAGAGTTCACATTATTATTTCAAGTTGTCAGAATGTAATTTTATGAAAGGCTACATCATAATGGTAAACTAATACAGTTATAGTATATAAATGGCATGTTATCTTTATTTAAAGTGTATATAATTATATGCATCTATTCAACAGTTTTTTAGACTTAGAAATTTATCTTTGTAAATATATCATTTTAAGCAATTTCATAAATAACATATTTCTTATGACTTTAAATTCTATTATTGCTTGCCACCAAATGAGTGGAGGATTCCACTGAATGGTAAAAATCAACATTTTATTATATTCATCTTTATCCAGTAAGCTGAATCATTGACATATCCCACTAAATTCTTTACCTCTCGTTTTGGCTCTCATTGCCACAGGATATCCTGTTTGTTGATTGGATAATCATTCTTGACCACCAGCCAGTCATCTTGCTATATGAACTGGCTTAGTAATTCATCTTCAATAAAGTAACTGCCTCCAACATTCCTTACCATTTAAGTGTATCATATGCGGTGTTCACTTTGTGTCCACTTTGATTAATGTTCATCACTAAACCACTTATGTCAGTGGTCTCCAAAGTGGAATAGTGAAATTATCCCAAGGGACCATGGTTTGTGTCAGGGGATTATGTGATCAACCCAATTGTAGAGTGAGAAGATAGGTCTTATACCCCCCAAGCAAAGGATATCTAATCATGGCCATACCTGCCCTCATCCTTATTTACCATTCTGCTCCCTCCCTAGGTTTTGTAATTTTCCAAACTCTCCTGGCTTGAGCCAGCCTTTTGCCCTTTAAAGATAGTTACCACCTAAATTAACCACTGTCTATAGTTGTGTTGGTGAAGGTGTGGCACACATGCCCTGGAGGCACAGAGGGGGCTGCTCCAGTCCCCTTCTTCACAAAGCCTGAGGACATTTTTTGCATGCCCTGCCCCTCTGTCCAGCTGCCTAATGTAAGCACTTCCTCCCTCTGCTGTCTGGTGTAATGCAGGGGGCTCACAGGGAGCTTAAAGTTGTACTTTGGGCATGCCATCTCAAAAATGTTCTCTAATGCTGATCTATAGCCACTGTGCATGTGCCATTGGGAAAATTTTACCTCAGTTCCAAATCACCTTCTCATGCTTCTTGGAGGGGTAGCCTCCTTGCTTTAAGGTATTAATTAGGAATTAAAAGCCCTGTTTTCCTCACTTTTTCTTTTTTTGTTTTATTTTGGGTAGAATAGCGTATATCACAAAGGATGACTTAGCATAGATGGATTGTGATGTGGATCTCAGAAATCATAAGATCATCTTTCCTTCTAACTCTCCCCCACACATACTTCCAACCAGTTGCCAAGTTTTGGCCATTCTACCTTTTTCCTATCTAGCCCCCTTCTCTCCACTCACCCAAGCCTTACTCTACTTCAGTCCATCAATCCTTTCACCTGGATTTTTGTAATAACCTCCAATTGTTCTCTTTGCTTCCAAGTCTCTCCCTTCTCTTCTGTAGCCTCCATATAGCTGCCAAAATGATTTTCTCTCTTCCAAAACATAGGTCTTATCAGATCCCTCCCCTCCTCAATAAACTCCAGTGGCTTCCTATTGACTCTGATATCATGTAGTATTTCATTTTTATCTCATCAGTTAAAAACTTTTATTTGTATGTTTTTGAATGGACATCATTATCGGTACAGCATCATTTGCATATAACTTATAAATAAGTAAGTGTGTACCTATTGGAAGTGCTTGCTCAAATTTCTTATTGTGATAGAGGCAAGATCAAAAAAATGTGGAGACCAAATGAGTTAGTTGTTTGCTAACCATTGTCACTCGGTTTTTCCCATCCAGGTGTTTGAAAGTGCCTCCAAGGTAACCAGGACATGTTTGGGGAGATTGTATCTTCTTATCAAACACATTTGTGGGTATTGATTTGCCCTAGCTTCAATACCAATTTGACTTCATTTCTGCATCTGGTGTTTGCCTCCTCAGTGATGTAAACATTCACTGGCTTCAGTCTCCCATCCTGTGAGGAGTTCAATACTCTTGTGATTTCCCTTGAGTCAGATACTTTTTTTCTGGTCCACAGATGCACAGCATGTGAGACCTTGATAGTCTTTGTGTTGTTGTTTTTTTAAGTTACCAGACTCCGTGTTTATGATCAGTGCTTGAAAGGAAATCCGGCTGTTCTCACTGGTAGAAGTCTCTAAGGCCTCTTCAGTTGGGAGAAGAATATGATTTATGTGAAAAGCTTAAAGATTTACCAAAGAAGAAAAATAGAGCCAATTTTCAGGATTTATTTTCCAAGAGTAGGATAGTTCTGGATAGTTTCTATGCAGTCCCAGAATCCCAAAATGAAAGGAGACTCCAATGGTCATAGAGTCCAACCTGGGGTAGTTTGAGACTCCCCTCTGCAATATCTGAAAAGTGTTTGTCCAGCTTTCTCTTGACCCGCATTGAGAGGGAGCCCATTACTACTTCTGAGGTGCAGACATGGTACCTGTATGAGTGTCAGATGAAGAATACTGATGAGCTAGCCAGTCTTCAGAATGCATCGATCTTTTATGGACATAATCCCGGAACATTTATTGTGGTTCTGTGCCCAGCCCAGGAATTCATGATCCATAAAACTCCTAAAAGAGCTCCAAGGCTAAATTCTCTTGTGAAATCCAGATCCTTCTGGAATAATTGCTCACTAATTGTGTCAAAGTTGAGGTTTTAAGATAAGCCTCCATTTAATGATGTTGGCATAAAGGTGAGCCTGGCTTCTCCTAGGGTGTGTCAATAGAGTATGTATGCTGGCAAGATCCTGCCATGTGGGAAAAGCAATGGCTTGTATGCTTGCCATCGATCTGTTAACATAGGTAGGTTTGAAGAGGCATATCACTAGGTTGTCCATAGGGTGGCACATTTTTTATCCATAGTAATCCTTAAGGAACATCTAAGTGGCTGGTCTTCAAACTTTTTGATCAGGCATCCTTAACGGTACTTTTTTTTCTTGGTGGGTATGCTGGATGTGTGTGTGGCAGGAGGAGTAATTTTTTCAATGGCACCTCTACCTTTGATGCATTTAAAGTTAGCTTAGGCAAATACCTGAATCAGAACGAGAAGGGGGAAGAGTGAGGACTTCCACAGCTGCTCGAGCAGGTGGCATGGGACAGTATTGACTTGAAATGACCAAAGGGTAGGTGTGATTATGTTGGAGACAAGCCCAGGATCGACTTAGTGGTGAGACAGACATATGACCCTTCTTCCTACCCTCTGATTGATTATGCACCCATTGGAATCATGCCAAGATTCCCCAAAGAGTCTAAGCTCCCACTTCATAGGCAAAGAAGGGATACATTGTACTTGGCAGGGGATGCACCCACACAGATGAATTCAAAGATCTTTCATGTATTGAAGGGCTCTTATTATCTTAGAACAGAGTTTTATGAAATCATTCTATAAATGATTTAAGTTCTATTATAGTTATTTTCCAGAGTTGCATTGACTCTCAAAGCCTAGAACTCAAATTGGCCTTCTCTTTCCAAGTTCAGCACTTTTTCTTCTGCTGAATAGAAATATAAGACAGGATCATTGCCTGAGGCACTTAGCTTCCAATTAGAGAGAAATGAGAACTGTATATGACCTAGGATTACACAATGCAAGCATAATATATCACTAAATGCTAAATTACAAGGTATATAGGCCAAAGAAATGCAAAGGAAAGTGATCTGCCCTCTTAAACACAATACATTTAACTAGGTGTTCCCATTTCTAGCCTGGCCATGATCTTTGTTGTCTGCTAAAGATGGGGGGCTGCCTGCTAGTTCAGAACAAACAACAACCAGTAGAGATCTAGTTCTCTGCCTCTCCCCTAACAGTCAGGAGCAAAAACATCAATCCAGAACTGCTCTCATTGACTTCTTCTGCTTAATGCAGTAGGCACCATGACTTGTTTTTCCTTGACTACTGTTCCTTATGTGCTCCCCTGAAGAGAAAGAAAGGACGGGGAGATGAGAAATGAGCTTCTGTATACTTGGCCGCAAGGGAGGGCTCCATGGGGAGGGTGGTAAAAGGGGAAGTTAATTGGGAAGTGACAGCAATATAAAAAAATCAATAAAGCATTTTAAAAGAGAGAGAAATGGCCTGCAATCTCTGAATGGATAGCCCCATTTCTGAATGTTCTTTATATCAGTGAGCAAATACACTCAGCAATAATGGAATATACTGCTGCAGAAGTATCTTCCTGTCATGTGCCATACAGGTGAGATTAGTGGTAAAGCTACAACCCATGTCTTGTTACTCAGAAGCTTCCCTGGGACTACATATTCTGATCTTTTCATGTATATGCAAAAGATAGTTTAAGTAACTTTTCTAGAAAAGGATTAAGAATGGTATAAGTATAATAAAAACATTTTTTTTAATATCAGGGGATTGAGAGCTCGGGCCTAGAGACAAGAGGTCTTGGGTTCAAAGTGGACCTCAGACATTTCCTAACTGTGGGACCCTGGGTAAGTCACTTAACCCCATTGTCTAGCCCTTACTATTCTTCTGCCTTGGAACCAATTCACAATATTAATTCTAAGACAGAGAATAAGGGTTTAAAAAAAAAAAAAGCTTCCCTATGTTCATTTTTTTAAGGGTTCTTGAATGGTGCTTAAGTAGGCAGTTATTTCCCCATAAATATTTTGAATGAAATGTAAAGGTGATCCTTCAAGATTAGGATATAATCTGATAATGTAAGTAATCCGTTTGGTAAAGGGAGCACCAATTTCTAATCCCGTGTTTATTATTACCATGAATATGCTTTTAAATAATGGCAGACTAGGCAAGTTGAAATAAAGGAGAACTGTTTCCACACAGTTAACAGGCTCATTGTCCACAAGAGTATATCTATTAGTGTCAGTTGGTCAGCAAGCAATTATTTTTTAAAAATTTCTTTATTTTAATAACAAATTTCCACATGAGTTTTCTGAAGTTACATGATCCAGATTGTCTCCCTCCCTCCTTCCCTCCTCTGTCCCGGAGCTGGTAAGCAATTTAATCTGGGTTATACATATATTATCACTGCAAAATGTGCTTCCATATTATTCATTTTTGTGCGTGAATCATCTTATAAAACCCAAACTCTAAAACATATACCCAAAGAAACAAGTGATAAATCATATGCTTCATCTTCAGCAAGCAATTATTAAGCACTTAATGTGGGTCAAGAATGGTCTCCTCAAATACTCTTATTTCTCAGTTCAACAACGTCCTCAGTTAAACATAGAGATGTTCATCTCCTTTATCTCATTTCCTCTCCATCATTCATTCTTAACTCTGAAGTTCCTTTACACTCTCTGTCTCTGTCTCTTTCTCTCTGTCTCTGTCTCTATTTCTCCCTTGTTTTTCATTCTACCCTCCTAAACTTGTTCTCAGCCCTCACCAACACCTCCCATGCTTTCCTAAGCCATCACTCCTCCCTTGGCCTCATGTAACTTTCAGAATCTTGACTTTTTAATTGACCAGTTCAACTTTACACCATTGTCTTAAAAACAAACAAACAAACAACAACAAAAGATGCTCATTTCCTGTCTTAGAATCAATACTATGTACTGGTTCCAAGGCAGAAGAAGAGTAAGGGCTTGGCAATGGGAGTAAAATGATTTGCTCAAGGTCACACAGTTAGGAAGTGTCTGAGGCCAGATTTGAACCAAAGACCTCCTGTTTCCAGGCCTAGCTCTCAATCTACTGATCCACCTAACTGGGCCCCACACTATTGTCTTCTCTTGAATCCCTTTCTTTTCAGTCCAGTTGATACTTGTCCCTTTCCAAATGAACTGAGTGTTGATCATAAGTAGAAACCAAGATGGTACACAATAAATCTGCATATGTGTCATGGTCAGTAGTCAGACAACTCCAGGTGGATTTTTCCCACTATCCACCCTCCCTGTTTTTGCTCTAAAACTGCAGAACACTTCTAGAACAAATCCCACAATCATCCTTTTTTTTTTTTTTTTTAAACCTTTAACTTCTGTGTATTGGCTCCTAGGTGGAAGAGTGGTAAGGGTGGGCAGTGGGGGTCAAGTGACTTGCCCAGGGTCACACAGCTGGGAAGTGGCTGAGGCCGGATTTGAACCTAAGACCTCCCATCTCTAGGCCTGGCTCTCAATCCACTGAGCTACTCAGTTGCCTGGCAGCTGCCCCCCTACAATCATTCTAATTGGACTCACCAAGACTTTGTTCCCTAATTTCAACTGGGCCTTCACTGCTGCAGCCAATTCTTTTACCCATCACTGGTTCTGCCACACTCCCCATGGGTTCTATTCCAAACCTTTTCCCTTTGTGCCACATATACCACCCCTTCCCTTCCCTTTCAGCAGAGGACCTAGCCTTCTACTTCCCTGAGAACAATGAGGCCATCTGTGAAAACTCCCTCTCCTTTGTGTTTCCATACTTTGAATCATTCCAGCATCCTCCTCTTCTTGGCTCCAATCTTGGTCCTTTCTCCTTGCCAAGTTACTCTCTCTACTTTTGCTCCTGATCCCAGTCCCTCCTGTCCACTTTCAGGAGCTTGCTCCTTCAATCGCCCCTTTCCTTCCCCTAATTTTTAAGCTTTTCTTTTCTACTGGCTCTTTCTCTATTGCTGGCAAACATGCCTTGATCTCTTGTCCTTAAAAGTTCTTCACTTGGAGTCAGGAACACCTGAATTGGAATCCAATTTGACATTATCCATGTGATCCTGTGGCAAGTCACTGAACCTTTCTTTGCCTCAGTTTCCTGCTCTTTAAAAAAATTCAGCTTTGAAAGCCTAGGAGTGCCATACAAAACACAGACATAGAGCTGGGGGTTAGCTATTGCAATGTTCTGAAGTTACCCTGTGTTTCTTCTCCTTTTCTCTGCTGAACGGCTAGAAACAGATACACTTATTCCCATGTAAGGATAAGTAAGGGATAGAAATTCAGGGATTGTCTTTAAGAGGAAAGGAGGAGAATTTGGATACAAGCAGGAGGAAGATTCTGGAAGGAGAGGAGGATCTTGGGATTTGACTGGTTTTAACTGTCACTGCTGATCTAGCTTTCCACTGAACTGGAAGCTGGATTTTGCTCTTGTATTCCCCTGGGAAAGCCTAATCTTGTGGAAAGATTTAGGGATTCCTGGGTTGAAGAATTTGCCTTGGAGAAGACTGTCTTTTCCTTGGAGTACAGAGATTCACCTGTTGGAGAGCTACCAGTCAGAGATCCACTTGCCTAAAGGTAATCCCAATGGTTTGTCACCTGGGACTCTGGGTTACCTAGGAAGCCAACCCCAGGCTCCTTCTCCTTCTCCTTCTCCTTCTTAAAGACAATTTGGGTAGTTAGATTAATAGGTAGTCAGATAGCTTTTGGGTTTTAAGTAAGAGCAGGGAGTGGATAGGCAGGGCCTATAGAAGCAACAGAAGAGTACCTCTCCTGCTAGGTGCATAGAAGTTGGGTGGAGCATACATCTGTAGTTTTAGGACTCTTCCTATCCTTTCCCTTTACCCAAATTAACAAGATTAACTTGGTTTCAAAAGCCCAAAGTGCTTTGCATAGCCTTTGACACAGATGAGAACTCCCTTCTGGATATTCTCTTGTCTTTGGTCTCTTGTATTTGATTTCCTGCCTATGAGACTGATCCTTCTCAGTCTTCTTTGCTGGATTATCATCCATAGCCCTTAGGCTTAGGTAAACTTCAGGGCTCTATAATGGGCCCTCTCTTTTCCTTTCTCTGAACTCCCTCCATGATTTCATCAGTTTCCCTGGACTTAACTGATCTCTGTATGGATGACTTCCAAATTTACACATCCAGACCTTCCATGAGCTCTCTCTTGAATTCTTGACCTAAACCTCCAACTGTTTGTTGAATATCTCCACCTGGAAATCCTAAAGGAATCTCAAATGCAAGCTAGCCAAAATAGAACTCATTATCTTTTGCCTCCTAAATTCATTCCTCATAATTTACCTGTTTCTTTTGAGAGAACCCCTCTTTGGGACAGCTGGTTAGCTCAGTGGATAGAGAGCCAGACCTGGAAGAGAGGCCCTGGGTTTAAATCTGGCCTAAGATATTTCTTAGTTGTGTGACTCTAGGCAAGTCACTTAACCCCCGTTGCCTAGTCTTTTCTGCTCATTTGCCTTGGAACCAATATACAGCATCAATTCTGTGATGGAAGATAAGGATTTATTAAAAAAAATAAAAAAGTGCTACCCTTCTTTTTAATCAACTAGATCTGCCACCTAGGAGTCACCTTTGACTCCTTTATTCTCACTCCACGAATTCCTTCAGTTGTCAAGTCTTATAAATTCTATTTCTATCTATCTCTCAAAACTTCTCTGATTTTTACTTATGCTCCAGTTCCCCTAGACCAGGCCTTCAATACCTCTGCACTGGAGAACCTCCTAATTGGAATCCAAGCATGCATGTCTGGCCCATCTTCCCCAAAGCTGACATTTATATTCTTGGAATTCAAATCTGACTGTGTTACTCCTCTGCTCAGGAAGGTTCAGTGACTTCCTACAAACTATAGATTTCTTTGATTGGCACTTAAAACCGTTCATGATCTGGTTCTAGACTATGTTTCTAGGCACTTTACATCAGGGCCAAATTGGCCTCTTTGCTGTTACCTATGTTTTAATGTCCCATCTCTTTCCAATCGTGTCCTTGTGGAGATTGTCCTACATACTTTCTTTCACTCCATGGAAACCTTAGATCCTTTCAAAGCTCAGCTCGAATGCCGCCTTCACCAAGAGGCTTTCCCTAATTCTACAAGTTGTTAGTGCCCCCTTTTGCGTATATCTGATATTTACTATCTCTACACATGCTGAATCTACATCCCCCTCCACTGCCTCTGCCAAGTAGAATAGAAGCTCTTTGAGGGCAGTAATGGTTTTGTTTTGGTCTTAGTGTGCCTTGAATAGCTTATAGATTCTAAAATATTTCTGTGCGGATCAAGCAAAGTACCTTTGTGACTTTGGGGCAAATCTCTTAATACCCCCAAAGGTAAGTTTTCTCATCTATGAAATGAAGAAGTTGAATGAGATTTCAAACATCCCTTGTAGATATGAGAGGTATAATTCTGTGTTTTATGTTTTAAGGACTATGTTATTTTTGTTTAAGAACCAGAGAATTGTCAGATGAATGCTATTTTAAGGTAATATTTTTAGATTATACTCTGGGAAGGAAATCTTAACTTTTTTGTACATCCTCTTACCTTGAGGATCAAATAGAAAATTCTGTTTGGCTCTTTGAAAGCTCTTCACAGATGGGCTCCTTTCTTCCGTCTTAGCTTCACTCCTTTTCACCTATCCTATGATTCAGATGTACTGTTTTCTGACTTTGACTTTGGGAAAGTCACTGTCCTCTCTGGGCTTCATTTTTCTCATCTTTGAAATAATGGTGTTAGACTGGGTGTTTTGACTGGTCTTTAAGGACCCTGAAGCACTAACCCTCACTGATTTTCTACTGTTTCCTGAAAATAGTAGATTTAAATAGTTTCCTGAAAATAGTAGATTTAAAATACATCTCCCAGCATCCCTAGCATTTTGTAGATGGTATACATATAAAGCAATAGTTGTGTGTGTGTGTGTGTGTGTGTGATCACAGATATGTTATAGCTAAAAACACATATATACATAACATCCATAAATGTACATGTGTATAGTCTGCCTGGCATATGGTTTCTGTTTGTCACATGAAAACAAAGCAATTGTGGTGAGTTACTCCATTTCTGTCTCTGAATGTCACACCACTTGATGCCCTTTCAATCCTTCTCCACTGACCTAATGCTTAGCCCAGTGTCTGGTACACCGTTGGTGCTTAATAAATGTTTGTGGAGGATAGATTGATGCATGCCGAGTCTTTGCTGGGCAGTAAAACTGAATTTTTCCCCTTGTTTCTTTCCTACTAGATGTTGACTATCTTCACAAATTAGAGTCTCCATGGCCTGGACGTTATCGAAAAATCATTCTGAATAAAAGATCTGTCGAGTGACTGATCACAGCATCAAGATGGTGGGAAAACTAAAACAGAATTTATTATTGGCATGTCTGGTGATCAGTTCAGTAACTGTCTTTTACCTGGGGCAGCATGCCATGGAGTGCCATCACCGGATAGAGGAGCGCAGCCAGCCAGTCAGGCCGGAGAGCGTCAAGGCCACCCCCCGAACTGGCTTGAGCCTTAAAGCCAACAAGACTGTCCCCTACCACAAGGACATGCCTTTGATCTTCATCGGGGGAGTGCCTCGGAGCGGAACCACGCTCATGCGGGCCATGCTCGATGCCCACCCTGACATCCGTTGTGGAGAGGAGACCAGGGTCATTCCTCGCATCCTGGCCCTTAAGCAGATGTGGTCCCGGTCCAGCAAAGAGAAGATCCGTCTGGATGAAGCTGGTGTCACGGATGAAGTCCTGGATTCTGCCATGCAGGCTTTCTTGCTGGAGATCATTGTTAAGCATGGGGAGCCAGCCCCTTACCTGTGTAACAAAGACCCTTTTGCCCTAAAGTCATTAACTTACCTTGCCAGGCTATTCCCCAATGCCAAATTTCTTCTGATGGTTCGAGATGGGCGTGCATCTGTCCATTCCATGATTTCCCGAAAAGTCACCATAGCTGGATTTGATCTTAACAGCTACAGGGACTGTTTGACCAAATGGAATCGTGCCATAGAGACCATGTATAACCAGTGTATGGAAGTTGGCTATAAAAGGTGCATGTTAGTGCATTATGAACAGCTCGTCCTGCATCCTGAGCGCTGGATGAGAACTCTCTTAAAGTTTCTCCACATCCCATGGAACTACTCAGTGTTGCACCATGAAGAGATGATCGGGAAGGCCGGGGGCGTATCTCTGTCTAAGTGAGTAGAATGCCGGGCTAGCCCTTCTGGTATGGGAGCCAATGAGTGGTAGGAAACCCAAGACATCTGCTGGAGAAAAATGTAGCATCTCCTAGAAGCTGGCTCTGAATCCCTCTCTGGCACTTATTGGCTCCGTGACCTTGGGCAGGGCCTCTTAACTCTTGGGCCTCAGTGTGGTCTTCTTTAATAGTTAGACAAATGATACCTGTCACACACCTCTACTGTACAAGGTTGTGGCGAGGATCTGATGAGATGGTGTAGGTAAAGGCATTGTAGAAAATGATGTCCCAGCACTGGCACTCATTATTATTATTACCATTCATGGTAGATGTCTATTATTTATTACTATTACTATTATAAGGAAAATAGCAGCTGGGCCTTTTAATGAGAATCCCTGCAATGGTATAAAAATAACTGGCTTTTTGAAGTTTACAATTTGAGGTTTACAAAGTGCTTTGACATACATTATCTCATGGGACTCTCATGACAGCAGAGTGAGTGTAGATACCATGGGGCAGTGTTAGCTCCATCTTACGAATGAGGACACCAAAAATCAGAGACCCAAAGGACTAACTCATCGGGGTGGCCCAGCTACTCAGTGTCAGATATGGAATTTAAGCCCTGGTCTTCCTAGAACTCCACACTCTTGTAACACTGTTCATCTCATTCTTGTCTGAACATTTTGTGAATTGAGGCCACTGGTTATTGTCCTTTAGCCTTCAAGAATTAGTGAATGTATTTAGTATGGTGTTGACATATAGAACATGCCTAGAAAATACTAAAATTAAGAGAATCATGGGATTTTTTTTATAATTGGAAAGAACCTTAGAGATGATCTAGTTCAATTTCTTATTTTTACTGGGAAGGAAACTTGGGCCAGCCTGGGCCTAGAATTCAGGCCTTTTGTCTTCTTGTCCTGTTCCCATACCATGAAATCTTTTTGGAGGGATTGATTCCAAGATCTAGCATCCTCTGGTATTGATTCTTTGAAGAGACCGAGGATTCCTTTTTGAAAAGACAGCTCCAGATTTCAGAGGTCTGTTTTACACTAGAAAAAACTACTTAGAATCTAAATCCTCTTAGACTAATGACATTTTGCCTCCTTTAAAAAATAATATTTACCCTCAATTATATGTAAAAACATTTAATGTTTATTTTTTTAAAAGTTGAGTTCCAAATTTTCTCCTTCTTTCTTACTCTCCCTTATCATTTACTCCCATCCCTCCTCACCCTTGAGACAGTAAGCAATCTGATATAGATTTTACGTGGTTTGCCTTCTTTCTTAATGAAGTGACCATCAAAGGGTTCTTGGCTCACTCACATAATCAGTTAGAGTGACTTATGGTTTCCTAGGTTGAATATATAAGAAGAGAAGCAATTTAAAAAATGCACACTGTGTCTAGTTATTCCCAATGCCTTTTGGGAAAAAGGTTAGCAGTAGCTGAATTTCAGTTTTTAAATGGCCAGAAATCCTCAGGGGGAATATTGATTGCTAATGTAGATCATCTCAAAGGCACAGCTGGTTACTTGCTTCTACCTTTGGATTATTGAGTGTTAGAAATGATTAGAAATCCTCAGTTGAATGGATCTAGGTCATAATTGTCAAACCAGGGAAATTTACCTCTCTAGAGTACAGCCTTTAGAGAAATCCAAACCATTTTGTATTTTCCTAACAAAGTAGAAAAGTCCCTGCCTGGTTTTCAGTCCAGGGCACTCTGAGGGCAGATTTTCTAGGTTTAAGAAGATTATTATCACTCTAGCTCCAGTTCATGTTCATGTAAAATCCAGATGTAGAATCAGGACTTTCCTTGCAGAAGTAAGAAATATGCTCATTAAATAAATAAATTTAAAAAAAAAGGGAATATGTTTTTGTTCACACACAGAAAGCAGAAGGGACATTCCTTACCTTTCTATTATTTTTTTTAACCCTTAACTTCTGTGTATTGGCTCCTAGGTGGAAGAGTGGTAAGGGTGGGCAATGGGGGTCAAGTGACTTGCCCAGGGTCTCCCAGCTGGGAAGTGTCTGAGGCCAGATTTGAACTAGGACCTCCCGTCTCTAGGCCTGACTCTCAATCCACTGAGCTACCCAGCTGTCCCCATTCCTTACCTTTCAATCCAGTCAACAAAGCATAACATCTGGGATTACTCCCTTTTAGGTTTGGGAAAACAGAAATTCTATTGAGGGAAAGGCAGCATCCTAGAATCTCAGACCTAGAAAAGTTTGAGATTATCTATTCATCTGTACCTGAACCGATCACCCTCCTCAACATCAGTTAACAAGTGCCCATATAGGGGCAGCTGGGTGGCTCAGTGAATTGAGAGACAGGCCTGGAGATGGGAAGTTCTAGGTTCAAATCTGACTTCAAACACTTTCCAGCTGTGTGACCCTGGGCAAGTCACTCAATTCCTGTTGCCTAGCCCTTATCACTCTTATGCCATGGAACCAATACTTAGTATTGATTCTAAGACAAAATGTAAGCATTTTTTAAAAAAGTACCCATTCAGCCTCCTCTTAAAGACCACACTACAGTCTACTCTCAGACAGGAATCATTAGTTTTGCTGATATCAAGGCAAAACCGGTCTCTCTAACTTTCAGCCATTGTTCTTAGTCATGCCAAATGGGTCCAAGAAAAATCAGGCCTTGACAGCTCTTCAGATATCCTTTCTTCTGCCTCCCCCTGCCTGAGTCTTCTCTTTTCCAAGCGAAACGCCACTAGTTCCTTGGATTGGTGCTTCTCACTCTCCTATTCTGATTGCCCTCCTCTGGGTACCCTCCAGCCCAGTGATGGGCAAACTATTCCCCGAAGGCCAGATCCAGGCCGTAGTTTGCCCATCACTGCCTGAAGCAATTCCTTAATCACTGCATCTGGATGTGGGGGTGTCGGTGATTAGGGAGTTGCTTAAGGCAGTGATGGGCAAACTATCACCTGGATCTGGCCTGTGGGGAATAGTTTGCCCATCACCGCACCCATCAGTGTCCTTTGGAAAAGGTTAGTATTGAATTTTTTATCCATTCTTTGTGCTTGGAGGATAATGGAGGAGAAGAAAGAGTACTGAATCTAAAAAACCCTACAGTTTCTTATTGATTCCTTTCTTCTCTACATGATAGGCATTTCCATGGCACCTCCAGATGGAATCTTCCTTTGTGACAAAGGAAAAAATTAAACAAAAACATTGATTACACTTGACTGCATCTGCCAATGTGTACAATGTTCTATCTTTTTAGTCCTCTTTTTCTTTTTTTTAAAAATCCCTTACTTTCCATCTTGGAATCAGTACTGTGCATTGGTTCCAAGACAGAAGAGTGGTAAGAACCAGGCAAATGACTTACCCAGGATCACACAGCTAGGAAGTATCTTGAGGTCTGATCTGAACCCAGGACCTCCCATTCTTAAGCCTGGCTCTCAGTCCACTGAGTTACCTAATTACCCCCTAGTCTTCCTCTTGTCTGCGGTAAGAGCTAAAGTATGTGTTCTCTGGGACTTTCATTAGTTTTAAAATTACTCAGTTTGTCTTCCTTATGGTGATCTTTTTTCATTTACATTGTCATCATTGTGCTTATTCATTATCTTGGTTCTATTTCTTTCTTTCTGCATTTAATTTGTACAGATCTTCCCATATTCCTCTGACTTACTTATTTTTGTCATTTTATACTACACAGTAATACTCCAACATATTAATATACCATAGGGCTTCTTTTTTCACTCATTTCTCAACTTATGGGCACCCACTTTATTCCCAGGTCTTTGTTTCCAGCGTGTACTGCTCTGAATTTTTTTGTTTGTTAGAGTTTTTGTTTCTGACTTTAACTTCTTTGGGTTACATGGTTTTGTGGGATCAAAGGATATTGATTGTTTAGTCACTTTCATGATTCCAAACTGGTGCCCAGAACTTCTGAACACAACTCCAGCTCACAATGAGAATCAGCATACCTGTTTTTCCACAGTCCCTTTAAAATCACTTATTTCCATTTTTGGTCACTTTCTGGATTGTTCTAATTATTAAAAAAATTTTTTAAACCTTTTTCTTGTGTTAGAATAAATACTCAGTATTGATTGTAGAGTGCCATGTGAGTGAGGCTGAGGACTTGAGACTTTAGCCCAAAGACACTGCAGAATCATGGAAGGGTTTGGAGAAGAGAACGTGAGTGGTAATAATCAGCCTGGCAGGGATCTGTAGGCTTTACGGGAAGGGACAAGAATCATGAAGACAAGTTAGAGGCTTATTATAGTAGTTCAGGGCCTGAACCATGAGTGTGTTAGAGTGACTGCCTGCCTTCAGGCTTTCCCTTCCTTCTCTGTCCTCTTCTATGTGGCTGCCAGGTCAATATGCCCAAACCTCCCCTCCTCTGCTAAAGGCACCTCATCGTCTCTCTATTTTCTTCATCCTCCATTCCTGTCAAACTGGCCTCCCTGCCATTGTCCCTATGTTACAGTCTAGCTCCTATCCTCCCTCTCCTGTTCCTTTGCATAGTTGTCCCCTCTTTCTAGAATGCTCTTCCTTCTTCCCTATACTTTGTTGGTTCCCTAGCTTCCTTCAGAGTCTATCTCAGGAGCCACCTCCTACAGGAAGCCTCTTCTGATCTCCCTGATTGTTAGTTCTCTCCACACAAGAATTATTTTCTGTTTATTCATGACACATTTTGCATATGATGCACATACATTTTCCCTACAAATAGAATTTGTAATCTCTTTGAGGGCAGGCAGGGACTGTTTGGTTTTTGTCTTTATCTATTATGTGGAGTCCAGCATGTATTAGAAACTCAACACATGCTTGTTGAATTGTATCTAAAAAGATGGACTCCAGAAATATTGAGAAGAAAGAATTAATAGACAACTTGATGTAGGATAACAGAGAAGGAAGAGTCAAAGATAACTCAAGTTTAGAGCCTGGGAGAAGGATGGAGACATTAACAGAACGAGAAAATATGGAGAGAGGAGCTGATTTGGGGAATGGGATAAAGACAGCGAGTCAAATTTGCCATATCTCAAACCATAGGTAACTGTGACATCCATCTAAAAGCTGTCCAGCAGGTGCCTGGGATTGTGGGACTGGGGCTTGGGGGAGAGGTTAGGGCTGGAGATAAAGATTGGGGTGCTGTCCACATGGAGGTGATAGTTAGCCCTATGGGAGTGAATATTATCTCAAGGGAGATAATATAGAGAGAAGAAGTCCAATGACAGAACCTCTTCTATTTTGGGGCCACAGAGCAGAAATAGCAAAGAAGATTGAGAAATTGCATCTGGGGATGTAGGAGGAGAACTAGGTGGCCTAGCCAGAGTCAGGTAAGTCAAGGCAGAGGAGAATTTCTAAAAGGAATTAGCAGTGTCACATGCTATGCAGAGGTTAAGAAGGACAAGGACTAACAAAGGCGATTAGATTTGTCTGTTGGTCTTTTGTGATCTCAAAGAGAGCTGTTCGAAGAGAGTGTTGGGGGAAGAAGCCAGGATGTAGGGGGTTGAGAGGAAGTAAGGATAGTGGCTGTAACTATTAGAAAAATTTGTATGAAAGGAAGAAGGAGAAATAGGAAACTAGCATTGAAAGGGCCACGAAATTAATTGGATATTGATGCAGGGAGCCACCTAGGAAAAGCAGATCAACCTTTTCCCAGAGGGCCTGTTTATTGATGGGTAAAATTACTAAGATCTCTTTCTTGCCTTCCCCTCCTGATTAAATTTTCTCCTGGTAGAATTTCCAGGAGCTTTGGGTTCCTTATTTAAAACAGCCCAAGCAGAGATACCACCAACCACCAGACATTTGTCTAAGAGTAATACTATTATAGAATAGCATAATATATTAATCCAATGTGTCCATGGGTCTGTGTTCTCACTGATGTGGGCACTCCCTCCACGTGTGCAGATTATAGCCTGGCCATATCTTTTCATCCTGCACATGTGACCTGTGTCCTTGTCCTCCCATAATTCTCCATAGAGTGCCCCCCTTCACCTTCTGGGGGCCTCCCTTTTGTGTTTGGACCCTTCCTGGGTACCAGTATTATATGTGCACTACTCATCTTTATTCCCAGCTCTTGCCTCATAACCAACTATCATACCTTGATAATGTGTTACTGCTTTGTTGAGTATAATTTGCCATCGTTGGTATGCCCAAGCCTGTTTATGCCAACCGTTGTGAGGAAGTTTACTAAATTATTATTTAGGAGGCTTAGCAGGCAGGGCTGAAGGATTCCAAATGGAATGGGGAAGCAGGAAGTGTGGCCTCTCTCTCTGAGACGGGCTCCATGGTGGTTGGGACAAGTTGTAACTGACCCTGGGAGACCTCAGAGGAAGTGGAGTTTGTACCCTGATTTCCTGGGATCCTGAAGGAAGATTGTCATCTACTTGTGGGAGATTTTGGTAGAGACTATTAATTCCAACCTGAGTTGCAGGTTAACTTGGGCTGGGTTAGCTCCCAGATCTACCTACCTGAAAGAGTGCAAATAGTGGTCCTGGAAGAGCTGCAACATCGCTGGAGTGTGTCAGGACTCTGCTGTGAGGATGTCCACTTCAGTCCTGCTATTCTTCGGGCCTTGTCCTGCTTTAGGTTTAGTTCAGTGTAGATAAGTCCCTCCCCTGACCCTTGGTTTGCCCATAGTTTGGAAGTGTAGAAACCCCTATTCCCATCCTTTAGAGCAGGGGGCGGCAACCTTTTTGGCCATGAGAGCCATAAATGCCACATTTTTAAAATGTAATTTTGTGAGAGCCTTCCAGTGCTCACAGTGCCGCTCCTGTAACAGCGCCTGAAAAAAAGGACTTTATGGCTCCTGCAGAAAGAGCCATATCTGGCCCTCAAAAGAGCCAGATACGGCTCGAGAGCCACACGTTGCCGACCCCTGCTTTAGACCATAAACACAACGCTACCAAACATCTCCATTGTCCTTTGAGTGACTCACAGTTTTGATCCCAAGTATTTCATGACTTGACTTTTCCATTGGTATAAAATTAAATGCAGAGGATTGGCACAGACACGAGTTATTAGCCATCTCATTCTTCTTTCCTCCCCACCTCATCGCTCCTCCTGCCTCCCCGCCCAGGATGCTGGTTCTGATTTCATCCAGGAGAGCACATTTTCAAACCATTTGTTCATGACGTATATGTGAGCTTGAACAACCAACACTCAATTGATTAAAATATTGAAGAGATGAAAAGGTTTTTGAAAAGGCTAGTGAGTCACCAGGAATATGTAGTTTATTGAGCACTAACCCAACCCAAGAGCATCACTTAGTCCAGTAAGTATCTGTTAATACCTGGAAAGCCTCCAGAGCAGGGATATAAAATTGATTTAAGGTTTGCTTACCTGGAGCAGTAATTCTGGCTATTTACTAGATCCATTATTTGATTCCATGATCCTTTGCTACCCTCCTCTCTCCGCCAAGGTATTGTGATGTATTTTAAATACATTAAAATTAGTTTACTTTGAGAATCAAAACAAATTTCTGTTTTCTCCAGATAATTAGAAGAAGAAAACTGAGTTCTTAACAAAGTCCATGCTCAAGAATTGCCAGTGTGGAATTATTTGCATTTTGGAATGTGTATCTATAACCTTTTTTTAAATCTCTATTATCTGTAATTTGAATATAGAGAACAGAACAGTCATAGAGCAAGAAGGAACTTGAGATTTCATTTAATTCAGCTCCCTCATTTGACGAGTCACAGGATCATATGTTTTAGAGGTTAAGGAAATAATCTCTTGCAATTTCCTTAATTTACAGAGGAGGAAACTGAGTCCCATAGAAGTGAAGTGACTTGCCTAGGTTCTCACTGGCAGGAAATAGCAAGGCAAGTTTTAAATCCAGGTCATCTGATGCCAAATCCAGAGTCACCATTCCACACTTTCCAAAAGTCAGCCTGCATATACAACTCCATTCTGTACATATAATAGGAGAGATCTAGTCTTTTCTTGGGCTAAATCAGTGATTCCCAAAGTGGGCACCACCGCCCCCTGGCGGATGCTACAGCAAACCAGGGGAGGCAGTGATGGCCACAGGTGCATTTCTGAGTTCAATAGTTTCATAATTTCAAAGTTCATTGTTTCTAATTTACACCTTTCTTTACTATATTTTATGAGAAACATTAATACATGTATCTTTCCTATTAATTGTTATTAAAATTAAAAAATTAATTTCCAGGGGGCGCTAAGTAATATTTTTTCTGGAAAGGGGGCAGTAGGCCAAAAAAGTTTGGGAAACACTGGGCTAAATGAACAAAATCTAGAGGTGGAAAGAAACTGTGATAAATGATTATGTGACATTTGAAAGAGGCACAGAATTCTGGGCACTTAAGGGTACCAGATTGCCTTTTTTTCTAAAGCCTTATTTTCTGTTTTAGTAACAACTTTAAGACAGATGGACAAGGCCGAGGCGAATGGTGTTAAGTGATTTGCCCAAGGTCACACACTTAGGACATGCCTGAGATCAGATTTGAACCCAAGTCTTCCCGACCTCAGGCCTGGTGCTTTATTCATTGTGCCATCCAGTTGCTCCAAAATTGCCTTCTGCAAAAGTTGTTGCCATCACTTTGTAGGAATTATAGTGGGGAGGGTAATTGGTGGTTATCTAGTCTAAACACCCTTATTTTCTAGATCGGGAAACTGAGGCCTGAAAGTAAAAACAACTTTGACAAGGTGACACACAGTTCATAGGGAGCAGAACGAAGATTCAAATGCAGATCTTTGATTCTGTATCTAGTGCCGATGGTAAATGCCTTTGACTGACCTTCTCTGAGGGCCTAAAGCATGTCCCGAACCTAGTCCTTTTTGCAGGGCCATTTGTTGAGTTGACGTTAAAGGCAATCCTTTATCTCGCTGTCTATCTTCTGTACTATCCTAGCCCACGTCCGTCTCCTTCCCATACGCCTTCGGCTGGGCCTCGCTTTTTGTTATTCTTGATCTTGTGCCGGTCTGCTGTGCGCCACCCTCCTTTCCCCTGTGATCCACGACCCAATGTTCCAGCGGAGCACCCCCAGCTCCATGTAAATAGACTTCATGGAAAAAACCACTTGCATTCGCTTCGGAGTTCTTCCGATGACTCTCTTGGACCTCGATGATTCAGCGCCGATGATGCAGGTTTTTAGGGACTCGGGCGTCCGCGAAGCTGGGCAGATCCCATTTTGGCTGCTATATTGGCTTTCTTTGTATCCTGTTATCATTTCTGAGCCTGCCCTAACTGTTTCCATTTTAACAGCTAAAGCCATCATGAATCATAACCAGTGTCTCCATGACTTGATAAGAGATGAGTTAAGCACATGCAGGCACTTCCTTTCTTATCTGGGTAATTGGTTTTCAGAGTTGTCCCTTTGCACCAAGGCTGAATTTGTGCTTCAAGAATTGATTTTTCCTCCTGAGCTGACTTTGTAATGAATGCAGGGAGGCTAGTGCTGCAGTGAATAGCATCTCACCGCTTAATCCTGCCAGCCTAGCCCTGGAGACAGAGGAGACGGAGGCCTTTATTACCTCGGATCAGGACGGTGGCGCTCGTTTATTTGCCCCAGGAGGCCTGGAGCCTCCTTAGCTAAGGTCGTCCCGAAGGCACAGGGGCCTCTCTGGCTCCTCTGATAGCACTGGGGAAACGTTGGAATCCATCTGAGTCACAGACTTCCACTTGATCCCCTACCAGAGCTAAACTTCTAGGATGATCTTGAAATTACTCTGGCCTCTCAGGGAATCTCTCAAACCAGGGGTGATCCAGGCTGGGCGGGCACAAATCAGATTCAGACTCATTCCCTAGAATTAAGGTGGCATTTTAGGAAAAAATTATGGTTGGTATTTTAATTTTTAAATGAGAGAAAAGAGTTGGCTATTCAGAGCATCTTTAGGGAACCAAACAGGTCAGAGGATGGGTCAGAGGATGTATAGTGAGAGACCAGCCACCTTTACACTCTATCCCCTTGGCGCCATTTTGTGGGATGACTGAATCTTCTAATCTGGACTTTGTTACATTGGCTGTTAGCAGTAGATGAATTATTAGTAAATGTCCTCTTAATCCAATTATGATTAGTTATTTAGTGACATAAAAATCACTAATGATTAGGATGGTGTGGCCTTAATTAAGTTACTGGTTACTAAATAATCTTGATCTCATGCTTCTTACATTTTCTTTCTTTCTTGCTTCCATCCTTCCTTTTTCTCCCTTCCTTCCTCCCTTTCTCCCTTCCTTCTTCTGTCTTAGAATCAATTGCAAGGCAGAAGAGTGGCAAGGGCTAGGTAATTAGGGCTGTGACTTAACTTGGGGTCACCCAGCTAGGAAGTGTCTGAAGTCACATTTGAACCCAGGACCTCTTATCTCCAGACCTGGCTCTCTATCCACTGAGCTCCTAGCTGCTCCCATACATATTATTTCTAATTGCATTGTCATGTTAAAGCCATTTCATTTCTGTAAATCTGGCAACTTTTGAAATACATATTACATTTCTATTGATCTGCTTATAAATGCTTTCTATCATTTGCTTTTCAAATGAGCCCTATCTGTTTGTGTTCTATATAATTTATTCCTATAATCCCTCAGTGTTTTAAATTTCATTTTAACACGACTCAAACATCTTTGATTTCAGACCAGTGAAAGGCAAAACAAAGCTAGAGTGGCATGAGCACCGTTCTCCAGTAGGAGTCCTTGAGTCCTTGGCTCTTAGTTCTAGTTCTTGGTCTTTTTTTTTTTAGGCAGGGAGTTGGCTTTGACTTTGTGACAAACAGTTGAACTTTTCTGGACCTCGTTTCTTTCTTCTCTAAAGTGAAGGAAATTGGACTAGATTGAGGGTTCTTAACTTGGGCCTCCATGAATGGATTTCACGGAGTTCATGAACTTAGAGAGAAAAAAATGACATCTCTCTTTTCACCAGCCTCTAACTGAAATTTGGTATTTCAGTAATTTAAAAATATGATTCTCAGCAGGGATCCATAGGCTTTTTCAGACTGCCCAAGGCATCCAGGACACAAAAAGGTTGAGGGAAAGAAAAAGGGTTGAGAACCTCTGGTCTGTGTGATATCTGAGGTCCCTTCCAGCTCTCGGTCTCTGATCTTATGACTAGCTGATTACTAAAGGACTCTTCTGGCTTGGAAAGTCTATGTTCTGGGTGATTTATTCAAGATCAGTGCAAGGAAGTACATCTTTCATTTCTTTTAGAACCTGTCATATAAAATGGAGTTTTCAGAGGTACCTTAGAAGCTTGCTCTGAAATGTTCCCCAATTTGGTTTTGCTCTCCTAACTATGAAGACAATCCCTTCGGTTTCAACCAGTAAATGTATGGGAATAGATGTGTAGTCTATCATTTCCTCCCTTACCCCTATTCTGTGACAAGTGTTAGATGCATAATAATAATATCATCATCATCATCACATGTATGTGGCACTTATTATGTGCCAGGCACTGGGTCCTAGTAAGCACTTTATTTCATTTGATCCTCACAACAATCCTGAGAAGTAGATGCTATTATTATCCCCATTTTACAGTAGAGGAAACTGAGGCAAACAGAAGTTAAATGATTTGCCCAAAGTCAACAGAGTTAGCAAGTATCTGAGGCAGTATTGAACGCACATTAGATGCTATGCCAAATTGGTAGTCGAATTAGCACGGGACTGATGTTTGAAAGCTTTTCCATGGCAGAGGGATTCAGTTTATTCTTCCTTGTTCTGGAGAACAAAATTCAAATCAGAGGGTTTTGGCTCAATTTGAAGAATTTCCTGACAACTGGAGCTGTCCAGTGGTGGCGTGGGCTGCTCCCAGTGACAGGAAATAGTGAAGGAAGGACTGGACTTTGCCAGAAGTACTGTCCGAGTATCCCTGCATTAGGGAAGAGGGCAGACTAGAGGAGCTCAAAGATCCCTCCCATACTAAGATTCTGCAAATAGAATACAGGGCTGGGACGCTCCCAGAGTCTGGCTGCCTGTCAGAGGCAAGTACCAACCAGTTATACTTAGTGTGTGCATTTACTAGCATCTGCTCATTCATTCATCCAGCACGTGTTTCGTGTGCATCCGCTATCAGCATAGTGCTGTCCTAGGCGGGTCTAGCATTTGCTTTTAAAGTATACAGTTACATTTCTCTTTAGTGCGTATGATTTTTAGATGAATTTTCCTTTGGTTATAAATCTTGTTTCATATCTGACATGCCAGATTGACCAGAAAATGTATTAACTACTAGAAAGGTTGTAAAATGATACTGTTTTGGAAAGAGCTGAGCTTCTAAGAGGCGCCATTCATTACCACTCCAATAAGGTTTATGGTTAGGCCCTAGAAAATAAATTTGACCTGGCGTTTATCAAGCGTTGCCAGCCATTTATACAAGATGTTATCTCTTATTGGTCTATTAATCCTAATGATGTTTTGATGAAGAATAGAAAGCCACATGGGCATTTCTACCCAGTAAAATGCTTAGTTCCAGCTCCTCTGTTCCTTGACTTCTCTGTCCCAAGTGAGAATTTCTTCCTATGATTGCAGTCATCATGAAAGTTTACCTAAAAGGCACAACGCACCAGATCATTTTCAGTGGATGCATGACCAGGCCGAACAGGGATCCAATCTATTGTAATCCAATGATAGTAAAGGATTCAGTTTTATGAGTTTGGTAATAATAAATTGGTATAAAAATAAAACAATAAAGATAAAGCACTTTCAGGTTTCAAAATACTTTACATAGATTATCTTATTTTATTTCATTTGATGGAGTGTGGGTCTGGATTCAGGTCCTGTCCCTGACCTATCCTAGGTGTATAATCATGGGCAAGTCACTTAATCCTTCGAGGCCTCTGGGTAAAGCTCCAAGACTCTAAATTAGAGAAGGGTAACCAATCTGCATTGGTGTGGGGAGTCTCCATCCTGGGAGTTCCCACATGGATTAAATAAATAATTTATTTTTAAAGAATCAAAGGAGTTTTTCCAGTCCCCCCAAACTCCCAAATTGAAGTAGATTCAGAGTGCTGCATAGCAAACAAGCAGGACAGAAAAAACCCTAAAATCTAACAAGCTGAAATAGAGAGCAATTTGGGAATTTTAGAGCTCTTCTAATTGTAGCCCTTCATTTTAACAAATGAAGGAATAGGAAATGGAGAAACCAGAAAATGCTTCTTTCTTAGTCAGATTGAGTAATAAGAGTTTGTTAAGTATCATCATGATTGAGGAGAAAGAGAATTTGTATTCGAGTTTGAGGATTGGAGTTAATAGCCATAAGTGATCATCATATTTATTTAATTATATATCTATATATCTATATCTATATCTATATCTATATCTATATATACCATTAAACTGCTGAGCCTCAGTTTCTTTATCTATTAAGTGGGGATAGTAATATTCCTATCTACCTCTGAGTTGTTGTGAGGAATGTGCTTTATAAACTGTAATATATTTCTATGTACAATATATAGGAAGAAATGTAATTTGGAGGTTCTCATGTTTCATTGGGTGATGAAGGTGGGGTATAGGCTCAGGTAGGTTCTATAATAATGGGAAGATGTCAAGTATAGGCCTGACAACAGACTATCTCCTTTTTTTTTTTTTT